>NW_027108625.1:393708-399143 GCF_000696795.3 Halyomorpha halys | reverse complement strand
AAGACGGAGACTAAAGAATATTCAACAATTATAAGTTATAATGAAAAGTTTCAAATCGTCTTGAATAAAATAAAAAAAGGTCATTTTATATTTTTATGTCAAGAATTATTAAATAAAAATGAAATATTTTAAAATATAAATTAGGGTATTTACGTCTTATTTTTATCAATTATTGTGTTGTTTATATTTATTATATTAATTGGTATTGTTTAAAACAATCTTTAGTGAAAAATGATACGATTTGTAATAATCAATGGCAGTAAGTACTAGGACTGTAAATATATATATTATCATAAATATCATAATAAAATTAGGGGGGTCAGAGGTGTGGCCAAAAGAGAACAAATATAATTAACAACTATTTATTTGCTGACGTTTCGCCCCACTGGTAGAGGCAGGAATGGCTGAAACCGCTCTTACCTTTCAGAGATAATAAAAAAGTGTTGAGACGGTATGTATGCTTTTGTTATAACTAGTAAAATTATAATAATATAAAAAGATTACTCGAAGAAAATTGTTCTTTTGATAAATTTTAATTTATTGTGTACTTTATGAAAATAAAATTAATCTTATTGGCTCATGGGTACATCATTAAAACCAGTTTAGACAGTAACAGTTTATAACTTCGTCCATAATTGAATAAATCGCTGCAATGTTAGAAACTTCCTAATAGTAGCATATTATATCATTATAGTACAATATACATATTGCATATTACTGTCGTGGCAGTAGATTAGTACTATCTGGTCTGATGTGATTGTTGTTTCTCTCTGTCGCGGCAGTGATGCTACTGCTTTAACGTTTTAATCGTCAGCTAGGTTCTACACATAATTTCGGTATAGATAAAAATGACATTTAAAGAATAAAGTTGGAATACTGCTATAAAAAATTGTATTTAAAGGTTTCACAAATACAAAAATAAAAAAGGTAAAAATTACTAAATATAAAATTTTTAAAAAATACAGATTACAGATCAGCGATTGTTAAAGTTTTAAACAAGAACAGCCCCGACGAAGCTCTACAAAGTGGAGCGAAACGTCAGCAAATAAATAGTTGTTAACTATTTTCAAGGTAATTTAGAACATTGTGATGAAGGATTATTTATTAGTTTTAAATAATTGACAATGGTATAATGACCTGCAATTATATTATAACCAATTTTTTGGCTGCGTTAGTGTGAATAAGGTAGGAAATGTAATTTCTCATAATGCTTTTAAAATTAATTTATAATGAATGAAATGTATTTAAAATTTTTTAGATCCTTGAATTGAATTGAAAATTTGATAAAAAATGGATAGATCCTCGAAAAGGGCTGAAATAGCTGAAGCGTAGGAGTATACAATAATAAATAATCAGAACCGAAGGTTCAATGCCGATACCACCAAACGCTCTCTGCATACATCCTTCCAGTGATGCGCCTCCAAACCCAATTCTACTTAATCAGTTTTAACGCAATCCTCCCAGCATTGTTTCAGTCTACCACTCAGACGATTACCCGTTTGTTCAGTGTTTATTAACATTTTAGGGATCCGCTCATTACTAAGCCCTACAACCTTACACGCCCATCTTATACGCCGCTATGCTATAACTTGAATTATATTTACCGAGTGTAAGTCCCTTAATTCAGTGTTGTGTAATCTTCTAAACTCTACCGTTAATTCATCCTTTTTCGGTCTGAATATTTTTCGCAATACTTTATTTACGAAATCCCTTAGGCGCTGTTCATCCCTTAGTGTAAGAGGCCACGTCTCACATTCATAATGAACAGTGGGAAGGGCGATTTCTGTAAATTCTAATTTACGCCCTACTCACATATTTTTTAGTTCACAAAATACAACAAAACAGTCATGAAGGAGTGTAAAGATAATAAATAAATGTTGAAACTATATGGATGTTTTTGTTGTAACTAATAAACAAATCTGTGTCAAACAAAAAAATTGATTATATATAATAAAATTATTTTACAACTATCCCATAATTTTAAAAATAAAAACTATGATATATCCCGCCAAATCACATTTACCCTTCGTAGTAAACCCATGACCTCTAGCCCTACAGTATCATTTAATAATACCCCACTACTAATAATCCTGTCGAACAGATACGTTATTTAGGACTAAATCACGACCAACGACTGACATGGAATCGTCATACAAGATTAAAAAGACAAGAAACTGCTCGTCGATTCCGACTATTACAACATTTACTAGACAAACGGTCTAAACTTCCAATCTATTACGAAAGACTGATCTACTGACTATTATAAGGCTTATCTGGAAATACGGAGTTGAGGTTTGGGGTCCACTAAACCATCAAATTCCTCCCAAAACCAATCCTTCGTAAAATCCTTAATGCTCTTTACTTTGTCACAAATCAAGTCATCCATCAGGACCTCAATGTTCCATATGTTCCCGATTTGGCCAGAACCAGATCCCATTTCTTCCATGTTAAACTTCTCAACCACCTGAATCTACTTGTTTCTAACCTGGCTTCTCCTTCATTACCTAATAATCCTCCTAGGCGTCTGAAAAGAAGATGGCCTCGAGATCTTCTCTAGAAATGTTATTGGAGTTCTATCAGTGGGTAGATTCTCCACATTTTTGTATCATGTCACTGTGTCACCTACAGCAAATTTACTTGTTGTATATGTGTGTATACAGTTGTAAATATCAATAAATGAATTATTAATAAAAAAAAAAAACTATGCAGTAGCTATTACATTGAATTTAATAACGGTTACAGAAGACTCTTCTTAGGTCTGTATTAGAATAGAAACCTCCGTTTAAGTGCAAAAAATGGCAAGATAGCAAAATTTATGGATTCACAACTTTGTCTTTACATGGGGAATATAGGATATGAAGTCACCAAGCGTCACATTTCATGTTGAAATCCTGTTGAACACTAAATCATAGGTCTGTTTTACGGCGTCCTTCGCCTAATAATCCATGACACTCTGTTGTAAACTGGGACCAATCATGAAATATTGCGGTCTGGGTGGTCCACAGGTGATGTCAGGTAGGCGAAAGTAATTAGCGGTAAGCCCAAGGTGTGTCTCTTAAAGTGGAACATGTTGGTGTCCTTACGCAATCCCATTTTATAATTTATCCTTAGGCTTCCTAGTTTACATTCATACACTGTAGGATCTACAAGAGTGCACTTTTCTCAAGTTATGAAAAAAAAAAAATGTTTTTTTTTTCAATCAGACTTCTAAAATGATGTAATTATGTCTCAAAACTTGGCGATAAACTTAATATTCCGATCAAAAACATTCAGTTTTACAACAAAAATAGCTATTAAAAAATTAATTATGTTGGTAAATACATTTAAATCATATTTAATTAGAACTTATGAATGAAAAAGTACTCTTCCTTGTTTTAATTATTTATTTTATATCATTAATAAACAATAAAAACGTTTCGGGGTTGTCACCCCATCATCAGGTATCCAAAACATATAATACATAATATTTTTTTAAATTAATAACAAAGTAGTCAGTCATCTTTTGTGTAACAGAGACAGGATAATGTTGAATTGGCTTTAATCTATTTGTTATCAATGATAAACGTAACCTGGTTTTAGGAAGGTATTTTATACCTCCATATTTAGAATATGTCTGTTTTTAATTATTAAAACTTTTATGTTTTTTCACATATACAGGACCAATAAAGATGTTTAATCAGGTAATTGTTAAAAAGAAATTGGGACATATTGTAATTGTTAAATGCATGGTATGAATTTGAGAATTTCTTAAACATATCTGCTGATTGCGTTTCAACCCCGAAACGTTTATATTGTTTATTAATGATATAAAATAAATTATGAAAACAAGGAAGAATAATTTTTCATTCATAAGTTCTAATTACATACGAAACTTTTCCAGTAGAAGATATAACTTTAAATCATATTAAATAGTCGATACTAGTCCAATTAAAAAAAAATAATAATGGTAATTAAATCTGTACTGCTACTATGAAGGGTTAGGAGTGCAATACTTTTTAAGGAAGTAATGTTACTAGACCAACGGTTGTGTAAGGAGGTGATTTGGTCAGAATCATCCTCGACAAACAGATTTTTACCTAATTAAGGATACCCATTCTATTAGGCTGGTTGGAGTCCGAATTGCTCCCGAACCCACAGGGCTGACTCTTGGCTACAATGAACAGAAAATCTGTCAATTATCTGTCAGCTGGATTCGAGTTAGTAGCATAATGCCTTACCAATGAGCTACAAACTCTCAATATGAATCCAATTTAATACAAAACTTACATGTTCCAGTTTTGAATTTTTGTCATGTTTTCGAAAACTAATTCAATGTTTAAAGTAGAATTTTGAACGTTTAATATAAGGTTAAATATTGAAATATTTATTCAATATATTGAGTAATAAATTTATTAATTACTATGCTCTATTTATACGGGGGTTCTTAATGGAGTGACCTAACTATAAACTTTTTAATTTGATTTGAGATGTAAAAATAAAAATAAAATTAATTTTATTGGCTCATTGACACATGTTTAAAACGAATTTACACGGTAACACTTTATAACTACGTGCACAATTGTATCAACCACTAAAATGGTTGAATCAGTATAATAGTAGCATATCATATCACTATGATATTACTATTGCATATTACTATCGTGGCAGTAGATTAGTACTATCTGGTTTGATGTGATAGTAGTCAGTCTCTGTGCCGGCAGTGAGGTTTTTCGTTGCATGTTGCACTAGTGCTGTTTTATTAGGATCCCTCTCCTTGTTTTTCAAATCATTATTGTGTTGATGAATTCTGTCTCCCAATAATTGCTTTGGTTCATCTATTTCACATAGTTTCTTTAAACACCCTTCTCATTAAGATATCTAATTTTTAATAGGCACATAAGAACGGAATTTAATACAATATGTTTTTTCTTTTCGACATATTCGTAGTTCTGGACCGCAGTAGGAATATGAGAAGAGAATCCAATATGTAGAACTGCCATATTGGAAGAGGCCCAACACCTCTGCAAACACGAGTTGCCTGAATGGGAACAACCGAGCAGAAAAATGTTCCCGCTTCATTGCGTACAATTGCTCCGTCCAAGGAAAGTGGTTCTTTCTATTATTGTACAGGTAGGCAAATCTTCGAGTAGGAAATTCTGATCTGGAAACTCTCAGGCAGTTGCGTTTTCTTTAGGGGAAATTGGAGAGAGCAGAATTTTTTTTTTATTTACATAAAATATTTTGCTTTGAGTCACTTATTAGGATCTAGATAGATATTATTATTATTTTTTTTTGTTTTATAATCGAACTTTATTTATTGATAGATATTACAATCTTTCACACCATTGTGGGCAATAGGTAATAGTGTTGAATGATTAAATTCTTACTAAAATAAAATAAAATAATAATGAAAAAAATTTTCATGAAAAATACAATCAGAATGAACAGGATCAAAC
>NW_027108625.1:376150-393582 GCF_000696795.3 Halyomorpha halys | reverse complement strand
TAGGGGTATTCATGATGCTGTGTTAAATGTAAAATGTTTTACCATGTTAAATGTTATAAGAATACCATTGTGAGCAGCCCTATTTAAAATCATGTTAAATGCATAACATTCCTTTTTCATTCTGTGTACATATATTTCTTATTATTATTAAACTTTTGTACATATAGTTCTTCTGTTCATTCTTATGCATGTACACTGCTTTCAACTTATTAATTTTACCTGTGTTTTTTTTTTTTTTTTTTTATGTTTACTTAAAATTTCGATAATTCAACAGTTAGAAGGTAACACCCCTAGGCTTTCTGTTACCTACATGTAAAGGTATTCGCCAGTGGTTATAATTCAATTATTATTTATATAAGGGTATATTGTGGGCATATTGTTTCGGGGTTTCCCAAGGAAACAATAACGTGGCGCCTAAGGAGTAATTTATTATTTATTGTTTTGTCTTTTTCTTTTCCTTTTGGCGATTATACTTTCTTTTTTTTTATTATTTTCCTTTAATTCACTCCCTTCTCCGCTTATCGTGGCCAAGTATAAACAATAAATATATAACTAAGGATAGATCAAAATTTGCGGTTATAAGCTCCTAATGGATTTTTGAGAAACTTGTTTTATAACTTTTTCTTCTAAAACTTCATGTTATTGTTTATTTATAAGTTTTCACAAAAGTAGTTTATTATAACATGTCTAAATTGAGTGCAAAATGGAATGTGTGTAAATGTTTGGCTACTGAGTGCCTTGTTGATCTTTTAAATTAATTATGAGGAAATGAATTAATATGAGCTAATTGACAATTGTCATTACATTATTATTTTTTATAAAATTGTTTTATTTGTCATAAAACATCCAAAATAATACTAAAAGAATCAAAACACAAACTACGAGCAAGTAACCTAACACGACAACAAATAAAATGGTGACGAGCTCAGCTGGTTTGTTGCGTGACGTCATTCTCCATTCAACAGACCTAGTAACAGACTCTCAACCAAATTATACGTTTTAACATGGTAAAAGAAGGAAATATTTCTCCATTTAACACGCTTTAACATGTTAAACTAAAGATCATGACTGCCCCTAATATTTACACAATCGACCTGAGAATCCCAGAGCCTACTCTATCCCCCACGTGTGAGGGGTAGAGCAGAGCTCATAAGATCCCGGCGCATCCATCTCTCAGCATCACTGGTAAGAAATATAAATAGCTACAATATCACAAATAATATAATATATCCTTCATTAAAAATATGCGATTTATTTTTTTATAGGAATTAATATTATCATTATTTTGTTTTAGTTAATTGGTACAGTAGAAGATTAAGCAATTGTTTGAATAAACAAACATAGCAAACATAGTACTAACAAGCTGCTTACCAAAATATTTAAACTAACATGAAGACAGTACCGCTAACTGCTAAACGTATACTGACAGACTGCAGACATTTGGTGTAATGACAAATTTCATTATTTAAACAAGATGAACATATCAGACAATATTTAGCACAATCAAATTTTTATTACAATGACAATATTAACACAATCAAAATTTTAAACCAAATATATATGTCATTTTCTCCTCTTCCCTTTCACTTTTAGTTACCTATATACGGAATATATATAGTATGTATATATATATATATGATCTGTGTATGAGGTAGGCTTAACACAAAAACAAATTGTTTTACGAAATTGAAATTACATATTCAAGTCGATTATATGTCTGGGGTGTGACAGCAACTTTTAGTTAGTGCTCGTAGCGAAGAGTAATTTTTTTTTCCAATTTCTCCAAAACAGCACTAACGATTAAACTCAGTGAATTAATGGGCAGTTAAGTAATCTTTTAATATTTAATAGGTCTTAGTCTATTGAGATAGTCTGACACGGCATTAAAGCGGATTTTTCAAAACCATTTTCGTCTAAAATACCTTAAATTTTATTTATTTGAAAAAGCACCCATTTGCCATTGTTAAAAATAATAAATGGGAGTGGGTAGCTCATTAGTAAGGCAATGGACTTCTATCTGATTCCCGGGTTCGAATCCTGGCTAAGCAGATAATTATTATTCGTTTCACTGTAGGCATTGAGTTAGCCCTGTGGATTCGGGAGTCCTCCGGGGTGTCCACCCAGCCTAATAAAGTGGGTAACCTTTAATTGGGTAATATTTGGTGGTCAAGCATGAATCTGACCAAATTATCAACTTGTACAACCGTTGGACTGGTAATAGTACTTCCTTACAAAATATTGCAGCCCTGACCTTTGATGGGTTGTAGTGGTACTGATTTAATTTTTTTTTTTTTTTAAATAAGTAATAAATTGGGGGTAAACACAAAATATTAAAAAAATTTATGAAGAACTATAGAAGAAAAAAGAAAAGTTGAGACAACCCGATTTTCTCCGATTTCATGATGACTCCGTTATCTTTTATTGTATTTATTTTTATCTTGATTGTAAAAGGAAACTAGGGAAAAAACAATTGTTTTCTTTATATCTTATTATACCATGTAATTATATGTAATTTATTATATGTCCGATAATAATAATATGTCCGATTACGGATTGATAAGTATGCTGTGTGATATTGCAACCTGATGTATTTAGGCAGCATAGATGAATAAAGTATTTCTCTCTCCGTTAAACTTTTGTATCCTTGGCTTGTATTGTGGTTGTAACTTTTGGATTGTATTTGACTTCTAGTATTATCTTTTCAACATGTTTTTCTTTCTATTTGAATTGATAATTACTAATAACCAGAATAAAGAATTGCATATAATTTTTTATATATATTTTTACATATTATTTCATTTTAATTAATTTCCTGTTTTTTAATATTAATTTAAAATTCATTTTTGAATTTTAATTATTACTAACCTTAACATCCCATTCGTTGCAAATTTGACCCAAAACAGATATGCGTCTTTTCATTCCAAACTCCTTAACCATCCTAACCCATTAATTTTTAATCTTTCATCCTTAACAATCCCTGATAATCCCCCGAGGCGTCTGAAAAGAAGATGGCCACGGGACCTACTAATTTAAATTAATGTTTGAAGTACTACTAATGGGTGGTTCCTTCCAAGATTTTCAAGTGTATATGAAACATACTACATATTTACCTATTGTATTATTTTGTACAGTTGTAAACTACATTAAATAAATAATTTAAAAAAAATTATTACTAATACATCTGCTCTTATTATTAAGCTTACAAAGTATATTGGAGACTAAATATTGGTTTGGGTAGGCAAACACAGCAAGCTGTGAATTGCCTTAAATAAAATATAGATTTATATATTTTTTATTTAATTTCTTGCTTGTGCTATTCTCGGTGTCTAATCCCACCCTCAGAAATATTTACCTTGTCAATAAATACAGTACATTGCTCCAGAGGTCCTCACAGAGGGTACATGGTAACAGTTACCATGTACCAAAAACTCTAGAAACTTTTTTTTGTTCTTTTTTAGAGGGTTGGATATTTTAGGGAGGAAACTTACTTTGGGGAGACTTTTGAATTAGGGAACCTGGATGAGACTCCAAGTGAAACTCACGTTTTAACATTTATTTAGGATTTGATTTTTTTTCAGGATTAGAAAATGGAATTAGATTAAAACAAATCTCTCTTAATTATTTTTTTTTATTTACAAATTTCGATTAGTTAATACTCTAAGAAAAATATTATGTATTTATTATAACTAAACTATGAAACGAATTCAGCTTGTTAATTATCTGTACCTTCTACATATAAGAGAAGAATACAAATATAAGGATCTTATTTTTTTTTTTATGTGTGTGTTAGGAAGGCTATAAAATTTCATACACATCCTTGCGACCCTTTGCAAACGATTTGCTCTCTAGCCCTAGAAGGCTCTTAGGGCATTACTGATAGGCCTTAAAACTAGGGAAGATGTATAGCTGTCATTTCGGACCGCGAGAGTGCTCTTTACTGGCAACGAAAAGTCTCTTTGCTCTTTTCCATTCAGGAGTCGATTCTAAACTTTTACTATCGATAGTAAAGTCTCGAAACGACTCAGTTTTAGCGGGTCATTTTCCCAACTAGTGCCTACCGGATCGTGCTGAGGGTTTCAGGGGTCTATGAAAAACCCATTCCATCTTTATAACGTGACCTCTACTACTTCTGAAAGAAAGGAAACCACCCGTGTAGGCAGAAGGTTGGATGGTCAGTATTTAATATGGTCAGGATCGGAGGGTTTTATTACGAAAGATAGAAATATTTGAGATATCTCCTTTATGTGCGTTAGTTTACTTGAAAACTATAAAAATATAATTTTCTAAACAAAGGCGTGCTAAGGATCGTTCGTTCACGTTGTGACATTTCAGCACGGAAAAGGCGAATAAACCAAAATTAATACATGTATATATACATATATATATAATTATAGTTGTTTACATTATTTAATTATTAAAATTAGCTATTTGCTTTTTTTTTTTCCACTTCTAGGGAGGAGACAGCTGCCCCATGCTTTGTACGCCCATGATTCTAAATAAAAATGATACATTAAATTTATCTTTATATATCTATCTTTCAACTACTAACTACTTAATGGGCTGTCGGATTAGATGCTTATAATTGACGCATCGACTAAAAGTAGTTGTTGGAGTCGTCTGGGCTAACGGGAAAACCCCCTTTTCCAATTGTTCTAGCAGCCTAAATATTCTAATAGGGATTTCTGATCTGAAAACTCTTAGACCTTTGAGTTTATTTAGAGCCAATGAAATGTCCTAATTTTTTTTTTCTATTCACATAGAATATTTTTATTCGAGCCACTTATTACAATTTGAAAAAATAATAGTGTATTGGTTAAAGCCTTTAATATTCAATATATATTTTTCATTACAAATGTAATTTTCCATTCTACTTTTCTACGATTTTTTTTTTCATAGACATTATTAATAAAACTTTTATATTTTAGTTTAACTGGCATAGGAGAAGGTTAGGTAGTTGGTTGATAATTACTTTTTCAATTGGTGGTTAAGACACAGTCTTACCAATTTGATGCCTATTGGTGGTGCCGGTTCGAATCTGGCCTGGGACGTTGACTTTTTTCATTGCGTGGCGGTCCCACAAAATGAAGAGCTTTGACCCCCCAACCATGGTTAGGCCAGTATAGGACTCCAATGGGAATCTTGGCTGAAAAAAAAAAATAAATACAAATACTTTTTCAATTTCTCACTTGTACGGTAAGTGTACCAGTTATTGTCTGGCCAATATTTGACTGATTGTCATTGGTCAGTTGTAAGCTATACCCTCAGATTACAACTGGTGCCAGTTTTTAAACGGTTCTTGGCGCCAAATTCTCGATATTTAAAAAGTAGGGTTGACCTCTCGATAACTGGTACACTTACCCTACAATTATTTTCGCTTCTTAAACCCACACTCTAAAAATTTTCCTATTTAATAAATAATATACTTTGCTATGGTGTGCTCTACAAAGGGTTGTATGCGCAAAGAGAACCTAAAAAATGTTGGAACTTTTTCGATGTTAGGTCTAACTTCGCTAATGGATAATTAAATTATATAAAAAAAAATAACATTATACAATCAATAATATTTTACAGAAACTATTGTCGAACCACGTTAAATGAATGGAGAATTTCTTCGTCACTTCGTTGGTAAAAGCTGTAGAGGAGATGTTATTTTGAATAATAACCAAAAATAAAAAAAACTTCTAAATTTAAGAAATTACTTAATATTGCTTATAAATGCATTTTTATTTAGATAGGTCACTTTTCCTATTATGTGATGAAACAAGGATAAATTTCAGAGAATACCTCTCAGTACTCCAATGATTTTTGAGACCATTAAAAATTTTTGCAAAATATATGTTTTTTTTATTTTAAATTAAATAAGTAAATGTAATTCTGAGCGGACAACCCTCACCAATGGACAAATTTGTGATATAATATCCATTGTGAAGATGTTCTACAGTATTATAATCTATATTGAAACTGTAGGATGGATACCTGATGATCTGAAGATGAAGTATTGTCTGATTCTTGTAAAGCTGTTTATTGAAGCTCTACGAAAATATGTAGCTTATAGAGTTATAATTATAAAATTAAAACTATATATCCATATTACACTGAAAAAAAAAAAATATATATATATATACAACCACAATCCTTGAAAGGTCAGGGGCTCAGTACTTTGTAAGGCAGTACTGTTACTAGACCGTACTAAACAGTGATGTCTCAGAGGGATCCAGAACCCACAGGGTTGGTTCATCGAATATAAGTAACACATAATAGCAATGAGCTAAAAACTCCCACACTATATATATATCTATATAGTGTATATAATATGTATGTATATAATTAATGTGTTTAATCAATTATTTACTTTCTATCGCTCCTTAGTTTTGATTCACTGACTTACTTTCAAGTCAGTAGGATTGACTCAACCTTAGGTATATATTTTTAAATAAATAGAATATGGTCCGGATGCGGTCAAATAAAAATCAAATAGTAAATGGGCATACTATTTTTATTTGAGCCAACGTTTCGCCCCACATTGTAGGGCTTCGTCAGGGCTAAAAAAGATACAAACACTTGACATAGTTACAAAAAAAAATAGTGGAAAATAACAGGATTATTAAATGAAATAACATACAATGCAAGAAAAATTAATGGCTATAAAAAATAAATGAAAACTTAATAACATAAACATAACAATAAATGAAATTTACAAATTCATCTCTTAATGTGTACTTTCTTTAATATTTCTTCTCTTTATCTGTTACTATTACCGTATTCATTTATTGTTTATAACCTTAAATTTTCTTATTAAATATTAAGTTTCATTGTATATCTCTGTTATTTTCTACTAATTTTTTTTTGAAAATATGTCAAATGGTTGTATCTTTTTTAGTCCTGACGAAGCCCTGAAACGTGGGGCGAAACGTTGGCTCAAATAAAAATAGTAAACCCATTTACTATTTGAGTGTTATTTGACTGCACCCGGACCATATTCCATTCATTGATACACACATTTAATCAGCAATCTTCCAGTACATATTTTTTATTGTTTTTTTAAACTTATATTATATAACATTTATTTTATTATTATTTTTTTTCTTTTAATAAGAACATTGTATATAGTTATGGGTGTCATTTGTATGACTATACCCCCTCATAATCAACTGTTAAAAAATATATATGTAATATAAGTTATATCAACCATGTAAGGCCCACCAGGCCGATCTGGTATAAAAATAATATAAACTTATCATTTTTTTTATTTACAAATATTTGTAGAAATAATTAATAAAGAGTTCATTAACTCATTGTAAAGACTGATGTCACCACAGTAAGCGATGACATTGGCACAAAGCTTAACATTCACACGATCAATACAAACTGGACATTCACTAATGATAGGCTTCTAATTTAGACCCAGGTAAAGGTGGAGGCAAGCTGTTCATGTCCAAGGGGTGTTGTTACGTCAGAAGGAGTACGAGGACATTAGGGCTTTGAGTCGAAGGCCCATTAAATTTACACGATGTGAGCAAATAATTTTTTCAAAACTCTTCTTTGTTCACGTTATGGTATAGTGAGCAAATTATTTTTAGCATGGAATTTCAGATCAACTGAACGAATTCTTTATAAAATCCTCAATGCTCATTATTTTGTTACTATTAAAACCATCCATAAAGACCTAAATGTTCCTTATGTAACCGATCAAGCCCGAACCCGATATCATTCCCTCCATTATAAACTGCCTAACCAACCAAACCCATTAGTTTCTAGCCTTGCTTCCTCTTCCATTCCTAGCAATCCTCCGAGGCGCCTGAAAAGAAGATGGCCTCGTGACCTTAGATTGTAAAATGTTTTTGGAGTCCTACTACTGGGTAGTTTCTCTACATGCTGTATCATATCATTATGATGTTACTTCAAATTTGCTTATTGTATTTCATATACACTTGTAGATATCAATAAATAAAAAAATAAATAAACTGACCGAAATATTTTCATCTGCAATTTTCCCAGAGAGAGAAATACTTTATTTATCTATGCTGCCTAAATACATCAGGTTGCTATCTCACACAGCATACTTATCAATCCGCAATCGGACATATATAAATTACCCATACATGGTATAATCAGATATAAAGAGATATAATAATAAGATATAACACAGTTTATTATAACATAGTTAATAATACAGTTTCCTTTTATAATCAATTTCGGTCTGTACTACAAATACAAATGTTTCAATTGATTCCTATTTTTCTTTCTCATTTCTGCTCCTCCTATTTCACCATTTCACATTTTTTTAATTCACCGGATCAACAAATTCGCTCTCCGGAATTCATTCTCCTAGATCCTCTTCAGTGACTCGCTAAACAAATTCAATGTGAGATTAGACGGCAATGTGAGATCAGACCATCATTAATAGTCACAGCAGTAGATCAGTTTACCAAAAACAAACAAATAGATACATTTTACGAGAATAAGACTAACACATAGATTCAAAGGAAAATATAATAAAAAGCCGGTTACTGGAAACCTTGAATGGATAAATAAGTTTAAAAAAATATAAAATGGTTATTGTTCATGTCCTAACATATATTCGTCCGTATGACGTAAATTAGTTGAAAATTACACAAAATATTTGATTTTTGTCTTTCTCAGTTTTTTTTTTAAACTTGTTTTTCTGAACTTACGATAATAGTCTGGGCGACTTTACCCAACATTAATTTATTTTATTGAAGGGAATTAATACAATCCACCGTTTGGAGAGAATTAAGTATAATTATAATTCTAAATAAATAAAATTTTAATTTTTACTGATGAGAGATAATCCCAAACAAGAACTAATTTCAGCTTCATTCGCGTCACCTAAAGGGGCTAAGGTACATGGTGTAGAGCTTGGGTATTTGGATATTTATTTCAGTAGAATTATTGTTATTTTACTGATACAATTTGTTTTAAAATTAACTATTAAAATGTGTAACGAAAGAGATATATGTGCATTTAATCTAACTAATTCTGAGTGTAGTGATAAATATGACTTTTATAACATATTCCTTCATATGATAACCTATTTCGAACATTAACTTTCACTGGAGAAATATCAATTATTTATAAAATTAAAGATTCGATAGTAATTTACTTCATCTTAGAAAAGCGGGGACAATAAATTTGTGTTTTCAGTAATTCATTTAATATTTTTTATGCAATAATTTTATTTTTAACTTTAAAGCAAATAAAAAAATTATATAAAGATAAATTTTTTTTTTTTTTTATCATTTTCAAAAATTTGACTGAAAAAAATATAATCTTTAACTAGTTATGGTTACTTCATCGTATCATTTCTTCAGATCATGTTAATTTTGTGAATAATATTACAAAAAATCACCCAATGAATATGTATTAAGGAGTAGAGGGGACAGTATATAATATTACCAGCTTTTAATATGAAATTCTACATTTTCGTCCAAATATGTACTTATGCGATTTGTCATGAATATAGTACTTCTAAATAATTATGCTTCTATCGATTATTTATTGACTATATGCGCCAAATGAATATACTTTCAAAATTAATTCAAGTTTCTCAACTTTTTTTTTTTTTCTTGAAGTTGCATTATATCAGCTGTGCAGAGTATGCAGCTACGTTTCCGTAGAGTGTGATAGTTATCAACCAGTTCTCTTACTGTTTCGATAGAATGAAATTTTGTTTTTGCTTATTACAACATTTTTTGAAAATTGGCGATGGTGGTAATATTAAATATTAATTTAAATTATTTTTTGTTTGAGCTACGCTTCACTTATATGACTTATTGTTGCTTTGCTTGAAAAAAAAAATCTTATTTCGTATTTCACTTATTCGATAGAGTTTTTTACTTATTGTTTATTAGAACCATTTTTTAAATTTTTATTAGTTATAATAAAAACATCCATATAGTCTCAACAATTTTTTAATTATCTTTACACTCCTACGTTTCAGCCGTTCCAGTCATTTTCAAGGATCTATCAATTGAAAAAAAAAATAGTTACATATCATTCATTATTAATTAGTACTATAAAGATTATGAAAGATTACATTTCCTAACTTATTCCTACTATCATAGCCAAATATTCGTCATCATATTATTTGTTAATTTTTATAATTAGTCAAATACTTTTAAAACGTCTTAAATTAGGAAACAATATTTACTAATAAATTAATCTTCATCGCAATGCGTTAAATTACCTATTATGTTCACAGTTACTCTTATTACAATAATTATTTTACAATCTCTATTTCATCTAATCACTATATCAATACTAAATTCAGTAACCTACCTCAAAATTCGAGGTATGCCATTATACTCATTACGTTTTCAATTATATTATAGTTTATTTATTCATTTATATTAGTATTAAAAAAAATCTATCAATTTTAACTATATATATAATTTATCGTAGCAAAAAAAATAATAACGAAACATTATGATCATAAATTAACTTTTTTTAAAAAAATATATCGCACACCTTACAAAAAATTGTATCCGTTTTTATTTAGAATTGGACTTCAGACTGTTCTAAATATATTAAATTTATCACAAATTAACTCCAATCTATGGAATAATTCATACACAAAATATAAAAAAAATCTTTGTTTGTAAGCAGTAATATGATGGCGAAACACACTACATTGGTTGAAATTGTACTATCACCTAGGAATCAAGTTAATTTTTTTCTGTTTATTTAAAAGAGTATATATAATAATCAATATATTAATTATATAAATGATATAATAATAGTAAAAAAATAATTGTTTACAATATATATAGATTTTCTTTGTTTTATCAATAAACAACTTTTTTTTAGGGAAATAGTTTTTTTTTTAATCATGTTATTTTAGGAGTAAATTGTATATTAAGATACTTAATGTACTACCCATTTTCGACTTTTTTTTTATTTGACTAAGAATAATGATATTTTGTAACAAAAAGTAAAATATGCCCTCCAATATACTTACATAGATTGGGAATCCCACCAATAAGAAATACTACATTCAGTTAAAAATAAAATAGTGTTCCATCATACCACCTTCCCCTCTAATTTTTTTTTTAATAATTTATTTATTGTTATTTACAACTGTATAAAAATATATAAAACAAGTAAATTTGCTGTAGGTGACATAGTGACATGATACGAACATGTGAAGAATCTACCCATTGATAGAACTCCCATAAAATTTCTAGAGAAGATCTCGAGACCATCTTCTTTTCAGACGCCTAGGAGGATTATTAGGTAATGAAAGAGAAGCCAGGTATGAAACAAGTGAATTTGGGTGGTTGGGAAGTTTTCCATGGAAGGATTGATATCTGGTTCTGGCCAAATCGGCAACATACGGGACATTGAGGTCCTGATGGATGACTTGATTTGTGACAAAGTAAGAAGCATTAAGGATTTTAGACTGTAAGGATTGGATTTGGTTGGAATTTGATGGTTTATTGGAGCCCCAAAGCGCAGCTCCGTATGTCCAGATATCCTCTAATTTAACTTCCTTAGCACATACATATTTTTAGTTTATTTTATCAAATATTGTAACAAAGTGCGCACAATGCTTCAAAACGATACAGAAACCATATTTCAATAAATTGTTAAATAAACTAAAGAAGGGGGAGTCTTAGGCCTAATACTAATACTGTTCCTTGTCTCACGGTTATGCAGGAAGGGAATAAATATTTCACCTTTTAATTTACGAGCCAGACTTCCTTTTACAAATCGATAGCAAAATATGACTCACGAGATCCGCAGTCGATTTTTTTTTAACACACCAAATTCAGAAAAAGCCTAGTTGAAAAATTATCTTAGTGCTACTTAGATCTTATATTGTGAAAGGGTACAGGCCAACTATTGTCAACGTAAAATAAGACGAACCAGCATGTTTCGAAACCGTAATAGTTTTCAATTAATTTCACAATAAAACCGATAACATAATTTTTATTTTCAAAATTAACGGATAACTGTTATGAAAGAATTTTATTTTTAAAAGATTAGGCGATAAAAAAAAAAAAAATTGTTGAACAGCTTTAAATAAAAATTTATTTTCTTAAAAATAAATTTTATTTTTGTAAATAAATAAAAATGTTTTGAGGTTATTTGCCCCATGGCCATTACAACGTGATAAATTTATAATAGTTTCCATTATTTCAATGAAGCTACTGTCACATTAAAGTTAGTTTACATGGTGGTAATTTGCAACCACGGCTAGAACTGTCGCAGCCACCGCAATGGTTAAACAATAGTTGACGTCATTTGTCGTTTACTTTCATGTGACAGTACCGTTGCACTTCTTATAGTGTTATAGCAGACAGTTGAAATTACGATAATGAAGTTAATTTGATGAAAACATTTACTGGCATGACAGTAGCGTTGTGTCAGTATTGTAGCAATAGGTAAAGTATGATAGCTTACAGTACATATTAAGGCAGTTCACCTGCTGACACATTTAGTTCGTTTCTTAGAGGACACTTACCAAAAATGTTTTGGTTTTAATTGCCCCAAGGCCATTACCATGGTGTAAACTGTATGATTGCAGAAGTCATGACAGTATTTCATTGCGATAGTTGTGTTACATGTAATAACACTTTACAGACACTACAACCTTCGCAGCGACTGCCACAGTGTAAGCTGTATAACAGTTATCATTGCGATAAATTTTACTTTCTTGATAGTATCATTGTGCAGTCATACTTGCACCATCAAAGTTAAATTACGATTAATGAAATCTCGGTAAACTTTATAATTATCCGATGTACCAGAAAAGTTAACATTTAAATCTGGTGGCCAATGATTGATGGATAAACTAAAATTTATACAATCAATAATGAAGAAAGAAATTATTCCATGGCCGACCGAAACATTCTTTACTCTGGTCACATAAAGAATTTATTCAATGATATGGATTGTCAATAGCTTATAATGATGATTTGTTCCTATGGATGAAATTCGAAATGAGTTGAAAAAAAATGATTTCATTAATTGTTTTAATAAATATCAGATAAAAATCGCTGACTACAAATTGCTATAGTTTTGTGGTAACTATAATATGATAAATGATACTTACCTTAGCTGTACATAAGTAATGGAAAGAAGAAAAAAACAAAACGAAATAAGTATGAAGTCCAAGCAATATTTGATTTGAAGTTTCGAAACAAAAGCGCAATCTACCGACCGTTATCTCAGTTTCAGGTAATCTTGATAATTTGGTTAACAAAACTGTAGATCAGAAACAGGGCACAAAATTAACTGAGTTTTACTAAGCTCTTAGACAAATCTGGGTTATACAAATCTTAGTTTTACCGGAGATAGTTGGAACTGGCCCTTAGGGTGACAAACCTCTGTATCTATAGCGGTAGTGAAGATCCATTCATTTGAGGCTAGTTTATTTGTGATTATGCTTTTATTAAAATTATTTTCATCAATAAAAAATAATACATCTTGCACTTTTAAATGTGCCCACAATCACAATAATGTTTTATAACATCACTATAGAGAGCCATAGGGAGGAGAAGTATTCATATAATTAAAACTTTTCATTAGTAGGTAACTCCAATCCTAGACAATACCTATGTAGTTTTAATGGTGATCCATCTTATGCTATAGATGGGAAATAAGGCTCGGTTTGAAAAAATACATGTTTTTATAGTTTAAAAAATGTTTAAATAAAACAATATACATGTTTTTAAAAAAAATGAATCAAGTTTCTAAACAACTACATCTCGGCAAACGACTGACATGGAATTCTCATAAAAGACTAAAAAGACAAGAAACTGCTCGTTGATTCCGACTACTACAACATTTACTAGACAAACGGTCTAAATTGCCAATCCAATACAAAAGGCTGATCTACAAGACTATTATAAGGCCTATCTGGACATATGGAGTTGAGCTTTGGGGCTCCACTAACCCATCAAATTCCTCCCGAATCCAATCCTTACAGTCCAAAATCCTTAATGCTCCTTACTTTGTTACAAATCAAGTCATCCATCAGGACCTCAATGTTCTATATGTTGCCGAATTGGCCAGAACCAGATACCGTTCCTTCCATAATAAACTTCTGAACCACCCTAATCCACTTGTTTCTAACCTGGCTTCTCCTTCATTGCCTAATAATCCTACTAGGCGTCTGAAAAGAAGATGACCTCGAGATCTTCTTCTCTAGAAGTGTTATTGGAGTTCGATCAGTGGGTAGATACTCCACATGTTTGTATCATGTCGCTATGTCACCTACGGGAAATTTACTTGTTGTATATATGTGTATACAGTTGTAAATAATAATAAATAAATTATTTTAAAAAAATTTGTTTTGAACAAAAATAAGATACATCGTATAGTATTTGGATAGTCTTAATACAGCTATCGAACTGAATTGTTGATATTTTTTTTTTACTGTTTTTCCGTACATATTTCAGATGTTTATCAGTTAATCAAATGTTCCTCGCATGAAACAGGCATTTGTGATTTAAATATAACTTGGGGGAGACCTGTTGGATTTTCTAAACCTGTAGATTATCTTTGAAAATTGATTAATGACTACTGGAAAATATAAGAACAAGTTACCCCAAAATATTCATAATATTTTCATTCGATTCCTGCTCGAACTGCACCCGAGCGTAAGAAGTCATCAGTACACCCCTGGGAGGGTGAGACTACACGTTAATTAATTTAAAGCGACCCCTCTCACCCCTGGGAGAGAAAAACTGTTAATGAGGGGAATAGGGTCCCCTAATGGGGGGTTTAGGGGAGGTTTGGGGCAGAGCCCCCCGCGATCGACCCTTGGGGGTAATGAAATGCAAAAGTGCTCAATTGAATAAGACCATTTGCATGAGGCTCCAGGAAAAGGCAGTTCTGGACCGACTTCCAGCCGCTAATAAAGATATACAGGCGGCTGTGGAGAAGGATGAGGAGTCTGTGTTAAATGGTCCGAAGGAGACTAAGTTTGTAAGGGCAGTATATTTTTTCCGGTCCGTGGACCGCGGAACTTACTTCTTGATATTCGCTGTAAAGTGCTGGATAACTCGCCGCCTCTTCGGTGTATTTTTCGAGTGCCATCCGCAGCTGTAACTGGAACGACAGTCTCTGGAGGCTAATGGTCTAGAAGACAGAGGTTGGACCGGTGGCTTAGTTATTGCCGTCTCATGAACTTTCAGAGCGATATTCTGAACTTTTTTTTTATTCATATTTAAGAGTTCTAGGAACTTTATGAAATGGTTCATAATTATAAGAAGACGGTCCGGGCTGTGGTCAAGATAATCAATTATCATATTGTTTTAACTACTGATTAATGTCCACGTTTCGGCCAAAATAGTAGGTGTCCATCAGCGCTTAGTTAAAATACAGTATATGAAAACTTTATTTTTCATTTTCAAGATGAAATAGCCATTTTGATTAATTCTTTATGTAAAACATGGACAACATTTCGGACTTTTTTACCTATTATTCAGTTATATTTTTCTTCTAAAATAAAAATATGTTGATTGCGTGTGACTTTTTTCATTGAGTGGTGGTCCCACAAAATGAAGAACTTTGACCCCCAACCATGGTTAGGCAGTATAGGACTCCAATGGGAGTCTTGGCCGAAAAAAAAAAAAAAAATTCATCACTATTATCTATTGCCCATAACTGTGTGGCACATTGTAATATCAATAAATCAGAGTATTTAATAAAATAAATAAAAATTACATATTGTTAGGTTCGCTCCCTTTCCCGACTCAGGAGCGGTGGATTTTAAGAAATGATGTATCAAAATAAAGGGAATTTCGTGAAAAAGAGAGGAATCTCAAATAAGATTCTTAAATTTTATCTATAATTTAATAACAGTTATGAAAAAAAATTAGAGGTTTCAGAACTTTTGATAGAGGTAAGTTGGTGGATCTAGACAGTAAAAATTAGGTTTTAAATATTTCAATGCGTACATCAAAATTTTTTTAGACAATCTTATTCCAAAATTAGCTTCTACAACGCTATGGTTACCACACCGTATTTTTCATTTACGACACTTACTGTCACAACAGTGCTGTCGTAATACGTTTCAGTCTCTTCAAGTTATTATCAAGTGCCAAAATAAAAATACTTACAATCAACAGTTTTACAATGAACATACAGCTTTAATCAACATATTTTAATAAAAAAACACAATTACTTACAAATAATTTAATTTTTAACAATATATACATCTATCCCACGAGTTTACAACGAAGTATAACTCCCATAGAAATTTGGATCTATATATTAACATTAAAATGCTAATTATAACTTGATAAAAAAAAAATATTTCCAATTTTAAAAACATTTTTATACAAAAAAAACATTGATCGGAAAAACAGCACTCATGAAAAATAAATAAAGATTAAAAAATAGGGCTTTCATTTAGTTTATAATGTAAAAAAAAAAATATTTTACTTAAGGTAATATATTCAAAAATAAATAGTAACTTAAAAGAATAATAAATAGGAAATTTTTCTTAATCTCAAAACATTTTAGGGATGGAGATTATAAATTAGTGAAGTATATGTATATATATTGGAAGAAGATAGTTGACCGTATGAAGTAGTTTGTAGGAAGATAATCTGGGTGGCAGTTAATAAAGGTATCAAAATAGTAAAAGATAACTATTGTTAACCTATGTTTCGCCCCACTTCGCTGGGCTTTGTTAGGGCTGTCTTATAGTAGTACAAAGGACGACTGTTGTCATCCGAAAATTAATTACCTATATTATATTTGTTAATTAACTATATTCTATTTGTTACTACTATTATTTATTAAATTAAATATATGCGATTTACTAATGTACCCTAACTATTTCGGTTATATATTTATGTTTATGAATTTCAAATATTTATGGATATAGCATATTTTTGGATAGTCTCTTACTTTTAATATATCATAAATAATAATTTGATTTGTATCTAGATCATTGAACAATATTTTCATTGTATTTTTATATGCCAAGCATTCATGTCTTTCCCTATGTTTGCTTGAGAAGACCATGGTTTTGGAATAATATAAGGAAATATCTTTGAATATTGCCGGGTGGGATTTCCCAAAGTTGTTTTCAACTTAGTGTCTATCGGCTGATCTGTTGTAATGGCTAATTTAGCCATTTTATCTACTGCCTTGTTGACTGGGATCCTTGCGTGACCCATATTTCATTTGAATATTATTTGTTTATGTCCTTTAGTTCTTTGATAATTTTTTTTGTTTTTATTATTTCCGTTTGGAGAATTACTGATAATTTTAGTTCATGTTATTATTTAGTGATAATAATGCACTCATACAATCTGTTAAATCTTGTATGTCCTCACACAAGACTGAAAAGACAGGAAACTACACGCAGATTCCAACTATTAAAGCACTTACTAGACAAACGGTCTAAACTTCCAACTCATTACAAAAGACTGATCTACATGACAATAATAAGG
>NW_027108625.1:363966-375997 GCF_000696795.3 Halyomorpha halys | reverse complement strand
TGTTCCTTATGTAACCGATCTAGCCTGAACCCGATATTATTCCTTCCATAATAAACTCCCTAACCACCCAAACCCACTCGTTTCTAACCTTGCTTCCTCTTCCATTCCTGACAATCCTCCAAGGCGCCTGAAAAGAAGATGGTCTCGTGACCTTATATTGTAAACTGTTTTTAGAGTTCTACTACTGGGTAGTTTCTCTACATCCTGTATACATATCATTATGTCATTATGATCAAATTTACTGGTTGTATTTTTTCATACAGTAGTAAATATCAATAAATAAATTTAAAAAAAAAATCTTGTATGATATTTAACTATACCGTAATTATAAAACAGTTGATTGTAAATATTTTTAATTATTTTATGACTTGATAATGGGTAGAAGAGCCTGAAACGTATTACAAAAGTATTGTCATATCAGTGAAGGACGGTATTGAAAAAAATAGTGGTGACTATGATCGATGTTACCTTCACTAAACTGTCATCATCAAACCGGGGTTTTATTAATTTAGTTTTAATATTTGAACAATGTTCCTTGTAAACTCTAATTGAGTAAAGGGGACTCCTCACATCGTGCTATATCCCCAGCCCAGACAATTCCACATATGGACCGCACAGATGAGAGGACCATATTAATGAACCTAGACTTTTTCTCAAGGGGTCACGATTGCTACTTAACGGGCTTTTACTTGCGAACATGGCGGCCCTTTGTATGTTAATGCACAAGAAGCCCGTTATGAATGTTGAATTAAGATATAGCATGAACTGCCGTGAGCACTATGCTACCCCTCCTATGCTATGCTAATCCGCAACAGATCGGTGCAGCAAGAACAGATAGCATCGCGGCGGACACTTGTAGGCCGGTGGTAACGGGATGTACCTGGCCACGGGCTATCCGTTCGCCCTTCTCCTTTCGCCCTTATAAAATTGCAATATATAATTAACAACTGCATGAGTGCATATAAAGTAGGTTGTAAGAGGAGTGAAGTAATATAAATAACCTTTTAAAATAAAATAAATCTCAAATAGTCAATTTGTGTACTATTTTTATTTGAGCCAACGTTTTGCTGCACGTTGCAGGGCTTCGTCATGGCTAAAAAAGATATAAACCCTTGACATAAGTACAGAAAAAAAAATTAGTAGAAAATAACAGGGGTATACAATGAACCGTATATCCCCACTCATTAGGTATATTGTCTTTCTTTATAAATGTAAGTGATTTACTGTATCCCATTATCTTAAATTTATTTCTTATTTGTTTTTCTATCCATTTTTTTTCTTTATTTATTTTTTTGGCAAATATTTCTTCTCCTCCTCTATTATGTATATTATCATTTATTGTTTACCTAATTTTAATGTTTTTTACATTATTTACTTTAAAATTATTTTCGTTATTATTTGACGTACTTAACTGTGCTCCCACTCCTCCCAATAGAAACGGTTCACTCTGACTTTGACTTCCGTCAAAACAGGTATGAATTCTATCTCATTCATTTTCATTTGATTTTATTCTTATCCCTTTTCACCCCTTAATTTGTATTTTATTTAATATTTCTTCTCTTCAACTGTTACAATTACCGTCTTCATTTATTATTTATAACCTATAATTTTTCTTATTATATTTTACGTTTCATTGTAAACCCCTACTATTTTCCACTATTTTTTTTTTTTTTTTTTTTACTTATGTCAAGTGTTTGTATCTTTTTTAGCCCTGACGAAGCTCTGCAACAATTGTACACCAATTTACTATTTCAGTTTTATTTGACCGCACCCGGACCAAATTCCATTTATTGATAAACACGGTCAATGAGCAATCATTCAGTAAATATTTTATAGCTATACTATGATTTATACATTTAAGTATGTTTCATATTATTTGTAATAGATGTGTAAGTGAATTACACGCACATTTTTAAAAAAATATAATATGAGGCAATCCACAGTGTAGGTGATGTTTGCCTATGTATACAGACTGACCTCTTGGAAACATTCCTAATAACATCTATACTAGAATATATAGCAATCCATCCCGTGGAGGCCCCTCACCTCCAAATATTTCTAGTTGAATCAACATGGAATGAACACATCAAAACATCAGATATGTATTTCACCTGTTCCTTCAAGTACCAATGGTCGAAAAAGGTAGTATCCAATTTTTATTTATTTAATGAAATTTACATCTGTACAAAATAAAAAATACAATAATTAAATATGTGGAATGTTTGATTTACAGTTACACATATAATTACACAATACTCACTCACAGCCTCCTCTGGGCATTTGTGAGGCCATTAACCAATGGGTGCACTGGTGTGCAAAAATAGGCGTGGGAATGACGAACCCACCCTATGAAAACCTCGTTAAGAAACGCGCGATCTACAACTAAAATACATCCACGGTCTGTCGTGCCAAAAGAAGAATAGTATTATTATTTAGTGAAGTTCTATGTCATTAAACAAAAACGAACGGACCAACTAAACACGATACATCATTATTGGCTTTAATACTGTTTTATGAATGAAAAATGTCAATGTAATATCAATATAGGTATTGTTACATAATAAATTATTTAGTGGAAAATCGCTGATTGATTGTATTTGTTAGTAAATAGAATATGATCCGGATGCGGTCAAATTAAACTCAAATAGTAGTAACTATCTTAATTGAGCCAACGTTTCGCCCCACGTTGTTAGTTTTCGACAGGACTAAAAAAAATACAAACTTTTAACATAAGTAAAAAGTAAATGGAAAATTACAAGGGTATACAATAAAACGTAAATATTAAATAAGAAAAATAAAGGGTTATAAACAATTAATGAGAACGGAAATAGTAACAGAGAAAAAGAAGTAATGAGGTGTAAATAGTTGACCGTAGATTAGTGATTGGAGAAGTTTGTCGGGGGGTGCGGTCAGCAAAGAACAACATAAATAAACAAAACCATATTTATTTATTTTATGCCGACGTTTCGACCTGAGTTTCAGGTCTTCATCAGGGCTATAGAACAAAAGGGATAATAACGACATTTAGAGAAACATAAAATTGAAAAGGAATAGTATACAAACAAATTTTAAATTATACAAAATATTGAATCATAAATGTCGGCATAAAATAAATAAATATGGTTTCGTTTATTTATTCATTAATGATTCAATTCAATATTTTGTATAATTCCAAATTTGTTTAAATACTATTCCTTTTCAATTTTATGTTTCTCTAAATGTTGTTGTTATCCCTTTTGTTCTATAGCCCTGATGAAGACCTGAAACTCAGGTCGGAACGTCGGCTTAAAATATATAAATATGGTTTTGTTTATTTATGTTGTTCTTTGCTGACCGACTTCCCCCCCCCCCCGACTTCTCCAATAAAAAGAAGTGATGTGTTCTTAAGAAATTCTTTCTTTATTCTTGATTGTATTCTTAACCCCCTTTTATATATCTTAGTTTTTACTTTCTTTTATATTAAAAAAAAAGATTGAATAAATAAAAATATATATTTTTATACGTAAATATTACGGAAAAGCATTAATTATTAATTATGAGGTATCCAATATGGATGTCAATTAATGTCGCCTATCAATCAAGATAGTATTGGCATTGATGGGCTGTTCTACACTTGACAGCGATACAGGGCTATTGGCGACAGCACTTGAGCAATGACACGAGGTTGAAGCACCAAGTGCTTGCTCTGTCAATAGTACTCAAGCGGATTATTTTGTCGTCGAGTCGAGCGCTCTTCAGCTTCTAGTGTACTATATCTATCATCTGTCGGGTTTTATTGCTGAAATTATATAATAATTTTAGTTAATTAATTAACTTTAGGATTATTATTCTAATATTTTTAATAATTAAAATATAAATAATCAGTTATAATCCTACAATCTAAGTTACACAGGATTTTTTTTTTTTAAGTTTTATACTTTTTCTTTTTCAGGATTTTATTTATTAGAGTTTAGGTAGTTTCTATACATGCCCGTATAACACCATTATAATCTAACCTTAAATTTACTAGATTTTTATGTAAATATGGTTGTAAATGTCAATAAATAAAAAAAGGATTTTATACCCTTTTAATTACCTCATTATTCTTTATATCCTCCCATAAACGTATCGGGCTCTTCTGCTCATTATGAAGTTCTTCCTATATTTTGTAGACATATGTCATCTTAATTGAAATATTTTTTTATGTATTCAAATCTCAATATAAGTCGTTTTTTTAACCTTATTTTTTTATTATTTTCCCAATTATTCTTATTTGAAATAGTATTATTTTTCTGAAGATCATCTATTTGTCCAAATTTCAGTGTCCATTGATAAAAACAATAAAAAAAACTGTTGTTTTCTAAAAAAAAATCATCCACAGATTGGACGTAAAAATAACTAATAAAATTTTTATTTGAAATTTTTGAACCTATTTTCATAAACATTTTCACAAAACTGTTTATCTTTTAAGTCCCTTTTTCCGACAGAATTCACATGAAATATCACATCATATAAAAATAAAATCTCTATGTTCTTAGTTCAGCTATTAGCTAAAACTAGTAGTAAGCACTGATTGGACGTAAAAATTACTAATAAAATTTTTATTTTAAATTTTTGAAGCTATATTCACAAACATTTTTAACCTAACTTAAGCAATTTCTCACAAAAAAAAAAGAAGTTGAACTTTTAAGTCCCTATTTCCTACAGAATTCAAATCTCCAAAAATGAAATTTTAATTTTCTTAGTTTAGCTATCAGCTAAAACTAATAGCACAAATTGGACGTAAAAATTACTAATAACAATTTAATTTGAAATTTTTTAACCTATTTTTAAAAAAATTTCAACCTAATGTCAAAACGATTAAATGAAATCTGAAACAACCACGGCAGTAGTAAAATGAACTTCAGAAAATCATTTAATAGTAAATTATTGTCCAATTATTTATTTTAGAAAGTTGTTTCATTAGGGCAACGACAAATAATGCCTTTTTTATATTTTTTTTTCATAAAAAATATATATAACTATATTAAGCCATCACAATGGTAAATTAAAATTTAAAAATGAGATAGAATATTTACGTTGTATGATGCGGTCTTTCAACACTATCTTTTTTATCTATATTTTACATATTTTTATCTATATTGTTGGTCATAGAGAAAAAATAAAAAACACAGTTGTCATCATTGTTACAATCAGGCAGCCCTGACGAAGCCCTCCAAAGTGGGGCGAAACGTTGATTACCAATAAATAGTTTTTTCTTCTAATTAGGTACCTTTATTGAACGCCAACCGGAATATCTTCCAACATCGTTCTGTTATTCCTTTTATTCATTATGGTTGTTATATTGTTTTAGTTTTTTATTATTGTTTAAGTTTGTATTTGAGATCTTCACTGACCACATCCCCCAATCATCTTCTTTTCATTTATAATCCATAATTATCTATTAACTCACCATTAACAAATGTATACAATTCAAGAATCACTCTGTACTTTACTATAAAAATAAAATGTAGTCAAGAATTTTTTAAATAAATATCTTGATTTTATAATTTTATAGTCAAAATAACAGTACCAAGGATATTGCAAAAATATAATGATATAATAACCCCTTTTTTTGACACAATTATAGCGTTTTGACTTCCTTTTGCCGAAGAGCCGACTGCCGTTATAAGAAGACATCCTGGGCAATTACCGTCACGAACAGGCTGCGGAGGATGAGGACCGTTTAAGGACACAAACAAATGTCCTGGACGAACGACACCCGCACATGTCTCCCCCCCCCCAAAGATTTGGGAGAGCGTTGCAACTGTCGTGTGTGTGTGGTTGAGGTAGCTGTTTTTGCCGCCGGTGATAATTATACTCCCACTGCCTCATCAATCTGCCTGCTAGGCTATTTCCGCTTATAGTTTTTTGTTTCCTACCATTGCCTCCTAATGATCGGCAGTATGGTTGCATTTGGTGACCTCCTACCCTCCATATGTTCTACTGGATCCAGTGTTCCATAAATCTATGGATGATGGAGACCAGCATGTTCATCCCTGACAGTCGCTGAAGGAACAAGAAAAAAAAAAGTACACTTACACGCACATTGTAATACACAGGTTGTTAATAATATCAGGAATATTTTTTATTTTTTACCAACTTAAAAAAAAAAAAAAAAAAGAGGAGGTTCTCATTTCGAATTTTATTTTATTTAATATATTTTTTTAAATAATTTATTTAATGTTATTTACAACTGTTGCTGTAAGTGATATAATGACATGATACAAACATGTGGAGAATCTACCCATTGAAAGAACCCCAAAAATAATTTTAGAGAAGAAGATCTCAGGGCCATCTTCTTTTAAGGCGCCTAGGAGGATTATTTGGTAATGAAGAAGCCAGGTGAGAAACAAGTGGGTTTGAGTGGTTATGAAGTTTATCATGGAAGGGTTTGTCCCTGTTTCAGGTAAAATAGGCAACATATGGAACATTGAGGTCATGATGGGTGATTAGATTTGTGACAAAGTAACGAGCATTAAGGATTTTAAGAAGGGTTTTGGATTGAAAGGATTGTATATGAGAGGAATTCGATGGTTTAGTGGAGTCCCAAAGCCCAACTACGTATGTAATGGATAATACGTAATGGATTGGCAGTTTAGACCGCCTGTCTAGTAAATGTTGTAATAATCGGAATCGACGAGCAGTCTCCTGAATAGACAGTCTTGTATGAGGATTCCATGTCAGTCGTTTGTCCAAATGTAGTTCTAAGTAACCGATCTGTTCGACTCAGGAATAAGTGAGGTATTATTAAAGGATACAGTGGGGCAAGATGTCATGGGTTTACGACGAAGGGTAAATGTGATTTGGTGGGATTTATTGTAATTTATTTTAAGAAGCCAGGTTAGAAACAAGTGAGATTGAGTGGTTAATACGTTTTTCAGGGAAGGATTGATATCTGGTTCGGATAAAATCGGCAACATATGGAACAGTGAGGTCTTTATTTAATCATAAGTTCGTCTTTATCTTTAGGATTACTATTAATAATTTTCTAAGTGAATCGGCACTCCTACGATTCTGGAATAGAATTCTTGTACTTTTAGTAAGTCCTTGAAAATGTTTCATTCTTATTCTACGCCCATCTGATCCAACCGAAATAATTGTCAGTGCTAAAAAAATGCAATGAAATCCTTTCAGTGAAGCAGTACTTATGATACCTTGAAGTTAATGATTGTCTTACCTGGAATCAACATGTTAATAGTAAACCAATCCAAAAATCTTGCGTACAAGATTGGCAGTGCTTTATATTTTCGCCCAAGAAAATAAAAATTAATAACAGATACATTCTCATCTATTAGATAATACAAAGGCTAATACTGATGTACGGCATTGAGTGTATGGCGTAGAGAATCCTGCAGGAAACGAAAAAAAAAAATTCGTAACAACGTTCTAAAGATCGTATAGTAAAAGAGCCCAAGAGGAGAAAAAAAAACAGTTATCTCAACCCAATTTTTGATTACTTCGATAAAAACTATGTATAATTACTAGTCAAAATTGATTAGTCTGCCAAGTATTGGTAGGGGGATTAAAAATGGCGGCGGTTTCAAAACCTTAAAAAAACATTTATTTTTCATTCGGTGCTCTATATCAAAAACTACCTACAACACAAGAAAACCTAAGAGAACGTCATTTAAAGGGAGCAAATTTGCTAAAATATGGGACCTAAAAGAGTTATTTAAGATAAATACTTCTGGAGATATACTTTTTTAAAAAGCAACATTTCATAAAAAAATTGTATGGGAAGAACTGAAAGATCAGTAGTTAGTGAATTTATTTTGAAAAATCTATACCTCAAAAACCATTTAATGTACCGATGTCTATTAACACTCAAATTAAAGCTAGTTTAATGAGCTATTAAGTAGTTTATTATGTTTATCTTCGTAGAAGTAATAGTTTTCATGAAATTTGCTAATATAAATTGATTTATAGTTGTTCGGACAAATTTTTATTTGCCAAATTTATATTAATATGTGAATTCGATAAAAATTACTACCCCTACGCAGGATAAGTGTCATAAACTACTTTATAGTAAGTTTAATTTATTTTATTTTGAGCATTGGCAGACATGTGTGCGTCTTATGGATCTAGAGATATATTTTTTCAAAAATCCAATATTTTATAAGATTAACATTTTGTGAGTTTATTTTGTCAAATATCATAAAAACTACTAGTCCTAGAAAGATAAACATTATTAACTATTTTATAGTAATCTTAACTAGCATTAATTTGAGCGCTGGCAGACATCTGTTCGTCAAATGGTTTCTGAAATGAAGTTTTTCATAAATCAAATTTATTGTCCGAACAACTATAAATCATTTTATTTTAGCAAATATCATGTAAAGTACTATTCCTACGAAGGTTAAGGTAATAAACGTCTGTATAGTCCATTGTACTGGCTTTAATTTGAGTGCTAATAGACATCTGTACGTCTGGTAGTTCCTGAGATATAGATTTCTCTCAATATAAATTAACTAAATGCTAATCTTTCAGTAGATTTTTAAGAAATTTTGTTTTTTTAAAAAGCTATATCTCGGGAACTATTGGAGGTAAATAGCTCTTTTAGGGCTAATATTTCAGCAAATTTACTCTTCTTTAAATAATGTCCCCTTAGATTTTCTAGTATTGTTGTTAGTTTTTAAAATATAGAGCTCTGAATGAAAAATTAATGTTTTTTTAAGGTTTTGAACAGCCACCATTTTTATTCTCCCTACCTATACTTGGCAGACTCATCAATTTTGACTACTAATTATACATAGTTTTCATTAAAGTAATAAAAAATTGAGGTGAGATAACTGCCTTTTTTTCTTCCCGGCTCTTGTACTCCAAGAATCAAATTATATAATATATATTTCCTATTATGTTTATTCTTAATTTATTTTTTAATTTCATGATTATATCTTGTTTTAATTAGTAAATCAATAGGTAAAAATTAAAAATTATTTCACACTTACTGTGCGTTCCTGGACTATACAATATTAATTGCACTAAAATAAAAAGAAATATAATTGTTTTCTCTTAGCCATAAATTTTTTATTAATTTCAAACTAAAAGTACATACTTATACTAGAGACATTTGCATACAATTTAACATTATTCATTATGTTTGTTTTTAATATAATGTATGTTTGCATTTCAGTGCTATGAAACATGCAGAGGCCTTTCAGGTTCGTGAATGTAGTTTTCATGTACTATGGACCTTCACTCTAACAGTAGCAATCCTAGAAAGGTAAGTATCAAAGTAGTTATCTTATAACTACAACTTCATCATTTCGACTTTCAGTTGCAAGAAATCAATTTCAACATTGTTATAGGAAATAATAAGAACAATAAATGATCAACAATTAAATCTGTACCACTACCATCAATAAAGGGTCAGGGGTACAGTACTTTGTAAGGTAGCATTGTTACTTGACCAATGGTTATGAAAGGAGGTGATTTGGGTCAGAATCACACTTCACTGCAAGATTTGTAGCCAAGTAAGAGGGTCCACTTTATCAAGTTCCCGAATACACAGTGGTGACTCATGGCTACAGTGAAACAGAAAATAATTATCTACCACAGCCGGATTTAAATCTGGGTCTTTGGAGTTTCTAGTGCAGTGTGTTACCACTGAGCTAGCTACCCGCTCCCACTAAAGCATAACATATAAATTTTAATGAGTGCCTCTATCAGTAATTGTCTTGGTGGATCCTCACTGCCCATCATAACGACATGTCCTGCTCATCTCAGTCTTGCAGTGTACAGCTCCTGGTTTTTTCTCCCTTTCCATTCTCCTCCAATGGTGTCCATCCCGCCTCTTAAATTGGGTAACCTGAATTGGATCAAAATCTGACGGTCGAGCGTGATTCTGACCAAATCACCTCCTTGCACAACCGTTGGTCTAGTACTTCTTTACAAAGTACTGAACCTCTCGCTCTTCATAGATTGTAGCGGTACAGATTTTAATTTTTAATTTTTATGATCAATTAATACGCTCCGTACTCTGAATTCCATGGGAAATATCTAAGCCCTGCTATTTTTATTTATTCATTCTGTCAGGTCTGCTGTAGATCAACTTTTGGTTTGGATGACCTACCAAGGGCTCACCTAGCCTTTATAAATCAAGCATTCTTAATTCAGAGTTTGGGTTAATACTAACCACATAAGCTCCTAGTTTATTAATTAATCAATGAAACAACGGTGTTATCATGGATCCTTCATGGTACTAATAGTACATGTTTTTATTAATGCAAATTCATGAGAATTTCCCTTTTATTTGGAACGATATGTCAATAAGCATTGAAAATAATAGTTGTTTGCCGACAACTCGATATACATTTGCAATAATTTGAAAAACAAATGGCATAAGCTAACTTATCGGTGCTCTATTCAAATGTTAACAAAAGAGACTGGAAAATAGTATTTGCTCACCAGTGCCCTTAAAATAGTCGCGACCTTTGTGGAATTTCTGCCCTACTTGAAATATTTAAGAGATAATTGTCGAAGCTGAAATAGATATGTCGGTCAACGCTATAAGTGGCCACCGTAGCTCTGAATAATGTATGACAGTTTGACCCAACTGTTCCGGCAGTAATTTAGCAAGACATCAGGAACTGTCCACCAATTTGGAGTTCACAGTAATATATATAAAAAACACAGTCTGATTTGAACTTTGGCTTAATTTTCCCTGACTGATTATATTTGTGTGAAGTTATCAAAACAGTTGCGTTCTTGGTATGTATAATTTAATATTAAAATAACTTACAGAAATAATAATTTTGTTAGGAAATGGGACTTTAGACCACTCATAACCATTTCATATAAAATTTACAACCTACAATAGATTTTTTTTTTTACGATATACATATAGATTCCACTATTTTCTTCCTCGACTACTGGACAGAATTTTTTTTTTAATTTGAAAATAAAGCCACAGCCAACACCACACGATGATCTTCCAAACCCAAGTAACGACAGATTAAAGATCTCAAACACCCTAACTTGGCTAATTATGAAGATGTAGGAAAACCATAAATCCAAAGCCTAGAAGAAAAAAAAATATAAAATAACTTCTCGCACTATAAATTTATTTGGATATAACAAACCATTTTGTTAATTTTAATTCGGCAAGGTTTTTGTTTTTTTCTTTTGGTATTTAATTTTTTTATTAATACATCTATTTTGTGCAACGAAGTTGTGAAATAATCAAATTTGGTACATCTCTGACTTAAAATACAATCCTGAAAGGTACTAATAACTGAGAGAAATAATCAAAAATGACTTTTCCCCACAATTGAGGATTATGAATTCTATTCTCTTTCTAAACATAGTTCAATACATTTCGTGTCCAAAAGATTAACCACACGACATACTTGAAGCATGCCGTTTCGTTTAGTGGCATTTGCGACTCGGTCATTATTGAGACGTGCAGCCATCTTGGTATTTAGATCTAGTGATGACCTCTATCTACCAACTTATTGCCTTCCACTTACATTCTTTGGGAACATCACGTCTGCGAAGCGTGTTGATGACATTTGAGTTTTCTTTCTGAAGGTGCATCAAAGGAGAGGCAGTAATGAATCTTAAAAAGGCTAATTCACTTTTGTTCCTATAGTCCAAAATATCCACTTTAATTTCACTTTACTAGATTAAATTGTTACTTTTTCTGAGACCATTTACTTATGCTTACATGGGAAAATAAAATTTAGACAAATAAATATGCCTATATTTCAAAAAAGGACGTTTTGAGTTTTTTGACATACGAAAAATCACCTTAAAATATGAGAAACTATTATGGGGCTATACACACCTACATATATTCATATATATGTCAAATTATTTTTAGCCTTTTTTTTAGATACTGACACCGATAGGACGGCCACAAATGTGGCAGACATCCACAAACATACTTAGACTTTTACTTGTAGCAGCCTTCTTGTGCAAAAAAATGAATATATGTATATTAAAAAAAGGTATAATATTTTTTTTACATATTTATGTAATCGACTCCAACAATTTCATTTTTTATTTAATT
>NW_027108625.1:357322-363694 GCF_000696795.3 Halyomorpha halys | reverse complement strand
TTATAGGTAACAAATGATATCGAAACATATCATAAATAAAAAATTAATAAAATATAAACCATAAGTAAATAATAAAACATGCATGAATTAAGCTTTGACAGATCATTTAATTATTTTGAAATATATTTATTTTACTTTAGCTTAGCTTTATTGCGACAACTGAAAAAAAAATTTAATAACTCAGATATTACAAAACCTACCCCCAGGCAGTTTAAGTGCATAGAACGCTTATCATACTCGCTTTAGAACGTTAATAAAACATAATATGTTTTTTATGGGTAGCAAAACAACTTCATTTTAGTTCTTATACAGACCAGTACTAAAAGCAGCTAGTCATTAAAATTTGATTTCATTGACTCCTTAATGTCCTTTATCATAAACTTAAGCAATTATAAAACACAATTTAGAACTTTGAGAACATGACGAAAAACTGTGAGTGGATCACAGTTAGTGACCGAAATGTAGGAATAGACTTTAATCATTATTGAACACTAATACCACGTCAGTTGCTTTGTAATTATAAACGATCAGCTCAGGAAATGTTTTACAAAGTGTAAGGAAAAGGGTTTTTAATTTATTTAATTATATTTAAAACTGTGTTTGCATAAAAAAACGTAAAATACATTTGATGAAATTATGGGGTGTTACAGTCATGTAGAGAAACTACCCATTGGTAGGTCTCGAAGCCATCATATTTTCGTTTAGAAGTATTATCAGGCAATGAAGGAGAAACCAGGCTAGAAACTTGTGGGTTTCCATGGTTTAGAAGTGTACAATAGAAGGATTCGTGTTTGCTTCTGGCCAAATTGCCAACATATGATTGGGGTAGCGGTCAATAAAGGTATCAAAATAGTATTAGAAAACAATTTATTATTAATTAACATTTCGCCCCACTTTGCAAGGTTGTGAGTTTGAAACAGAGATGACGAAGTCGTGGGGCAAAACGTTGGTTAAAACCAAATAGTTTTCTGGAAGATTATTGATTGACCGTGTGTAAAGATGAAAGGAATATGGTCCGGTTGCGGTCAAAAAAAAAAAAACTCAAATAGTAGAAACATACTATTTTAAAATAGTATATTTCTACTATTTAAGTTGTTTTTTTTTTACCGCACCCGGACTATATTCCTTTCATCTTCAAATAGTTTTCTTTTTACTCTTTTGATACCCTTATTGACCGCCAGCCGACTATTTCCCTATAATTTACTTCATACAGCCAACTATTTTCTTCCAATAATTTTATTTTTGACAAAGTAAGGAACATTAAGGATTTTGGATTGTAAGTATTGGATGCGAGAGGAATTCGATGATTTAGTGGAGCCCTATAGCTCAACTCCGTAAGTCGAGATAGGTTTTATTATAGTCATATGAATGAATATTAGTTGGAAGATTGAACCACTTGTCTAGTAAGTGCTGTAATAGTCGGATTCGAAGTGCAGTTTCCTGTCTTTTCATTCTTGGGTGAGGTTGATTTCTGTTTTTTTTTTTTTTTTTTTTTTTTTTTTTTTTTTTTTTTTTTCCGGCCTAGAAGCACCGCGGCCTCAGAGGGCCTATTGTACTCCGTCCCTCCTCTGCTCAAAACAGGCCAATATCCTTTGCAAATCTGGACACTGTGTAAAGGTTCCACAGTTTCGCAAAGTTTGGGATCCAAGATACAATCCTTACCAAAGATGAGGAATCGTGTTCTTGCCACTGTATCACATTTGCACATAATGTCTCTTCCTCCTTTCTGCAGAACCTGCAGATAGGGGACTCTATCAGTCCCATTTTATAGAGATGCTTGTTTAACTGACAGTGTCCTGTATATAGTCCTGTCACCCATCTTAGGAAACTCCTATCCATATTAAGAAGGCAATTGCTTCTTTTCGGGCAGGGTCCTTTAAGGAACATTTTTGATTGTTCCATCCCTCTGGTATTTCTCCAGAGTAACCCAGCCTTGCTCTCAGCGATCTTTTTGATATGCCTCTTCGCATGGCTGAGACTAATTCCACATATGGGGTCAGGTGTGAGAGGAACATACTCTGATCCTTTCCTTGCTAGGTAGTCTGCTCTCTCATTTCCTTTAATGCCTTTATGTCCAGGCACCCATTCCACCCACACCTTATGATTTCTGGTTAGCCGTTTGTCCAGTTGCAGTCCAAGGTAGCGGATCTGTTCGACAGTAGTAAGAGTAACATTTTTAATAGATACTGTGGGGCAGTCGGTAGGTTTACGACGAAGTGTAAAGGTGATTTGATGGGATTTATTTTAATCCTCAAATTATACTATTCTCGGAGGGTTGTGGTATAGGATTGGAGAGTTTGGATACAATTAAAGGTTTATTATTAACTGCAAGCAGAAAAGAGTTTGTGCTCAGTTCACATAATATATGGATTCATACTCACACACATAATATATTCAGTATGATATATCGTTAATACAGCAACAGTGCAAAATTTCGAATTCGAGTCAAACGACTGATATATAAATTTCGATGTCTCCTGGGTCCAAATAAACAATTCTTTGCAAAATGATCTGTAACATAACGATTTACATCCCAGTAAAATAACGAAAACTCTTACAAAACTGAAATTACCTAATTATAGTATGTCTAGTTCTGTAATGTTACTGCGACTTATGTGATTTTATATTTTTTTCATGATTATCAGCTCTAGCGATTTTAAGTAAACTAGGTAAATCAAAGAACAATTAAATGGTTTTCAATGTCAGCATATTTTCATTGAAATATTTCAACAGGGATTAAACAACGAATTAAAACAAACAAAAATCTGCCTCCAAAATATTTTTATATTGATTATTTGATATAAATTGCCAGTTTTCATTTTTTAGAAATAATAAAAAGAGAAAATATTAAAGAATTTGATTAATAAAATGGGGATTAACCAATCTCTTCTTATCGCATTCACAATAACCGCATAGTTATCTTTTTGTTAAACTGTATTATTGGCAGAATAATAATAATAAAGGCCTAACGAACCCGAAGGTTCGATGCCGATACCACCAAACGCTCTCTGCATACATCCTTCCAGTGATGCCCCTCCAAACCCAATTCGACTAAATCAGTTCTAACGCAATCCTCTCATCTACGTTTCGGTCTACCCCTCGGACGTTTACCCGTTGGTTCAGTGTTTATTAACATTTTAGGGATCCGCTCGTTACTAAACCCTACAACCTTACAGGCCCATCTTGTACGCCACAATGCTATAACTTGAATTTTATTTACCGAGTGCAGGTCCCTTAATTCAGCATTGTGTAATCTTCTAAATTCTACCGTTTCGGCATCTCTATTCCCTGGTAATCACTTTCTATTTTTTATTTTACTTATTCAAGTCTTAATATGCTGAAACTTCCTTGTATTTTTCCTACTTTGGCTCTGTGGAGTAAGGAGAGCTAGCAATGGGATTAAAGAGAATTAGGAATTGTTTTATAAGATTCCGCTCTATGTTTATCTGGGTCTCTCAGTTCCTCGATGTAGTTCTAAACTGAAGTGGCTTTATGGTATATTCTGATTGCAATACTCCCTCCGTCACTTTATTTCCTATGTCTTCAGAGACAAATACCTCCCAACCTTATCCTAAACAATACTCCTATCTTATTCTATACGTCAGTCAAAAATCTTAGAGTCACTTTTTATCAAACTAAAACTCATCAACTCTTAGTTTCCTCTCTTGTTTTCCCCCACTTTAACCATGGCTGCCTGCTACATGGTGGACTGTGGGGTAATCTCGAATCTGAATTTAAACGTCTTTTGAGTTTCACAATACGTTTTATTTTCGGGATCACTTAAGATTATGTGTGTACGTAGTATTACGCCGAGCTGAAGTGGCTCTATCCATCCTTCCGATGCCAGTATTTCCTAGCTTCCTTTCTATTCCAAGAAATGAATACTCACCGCCCTCCCCCCTATATCCTAGAAATTATGTAATTCAAATTCTTACACCAATCCCGTACTACCAGGTCCCAATTATCTCACACCTACCCTCCACCTCACCGAACTGCTGCGTTTGATAAATAATTTTTTACCCGATCTATCTTTCACTGGAACTCCATTTCCTCTATCATACGTCGTGTTTATGTATTTTGTCAGGTACTGTTTTAATTTTTGATTTCACTATATCCAAAATTATTTATATGCAATTGTAATATAAGTTTTAATTATGTGCGGCAACATTGATTTTGGCCAATATATGTTATTGTAATATTACAATTACATTATAATTATTCTAAAGGGACCTAGTCCAAGAATAATAAACTATTTTTTGTTTTATTAATTTCAAATAACCCACCCACATCTCTGATCTTTCCATTCTAAATGGCATGCACCTTCAAACATTTCTCGCTGCAACCTTGCATCTTTTTCTTCACAATCTTAGTTTATTTTAGATAAGGTGCAGCTAATATGTTTCAACGTCTCTACGCATTCAATACCTTGTTATATCTATGGTTTATCCATAATCTCAATATGGTAATGAATCCTTTTACTCTTCTACCTGCTCAGGTATGTTCAGACAAGACTCGACAGGTACCCTCCTACCATGGCACGCAGCTATATGCAGATAGACCCAGCCATCCCAGATATAAGGATCATTCAGGTATTTCCTTCTTGTCAATATTTATGAGCTGCGATGAATGGTCTGAGATGACTGCTTGTATTCTCATGATTACCGGCTTGGGCGCCTACTATGCTGTTCAGCAGCCACTGATTTTAGTAATTTTTGAGTTAGCAGTAATAGTTTATTCGGTGGAGTTTTTTTTGTTTTTTTTACAGTCATACATTTTTATTACAAGAGAATACTTCTAAAGTATTATCTGAGGGCTCGAATCTAAGTTCGCTAAATGAGCTATAAAGTAGACTGTAGGAAGATAGTCCGTTTGGTGGTTGACAAAGGTAAAAAATAGTACAAAAACTATTTAATGTATGGACTTTAAAACCATTTCTCAGGGCTTCGTCAGGGATAAATGAAAACAAGATACAAACAATGTATCAATTGAAATTTGAGCAAGAAAATTAGAATAAATATACAAAGACTGCGAAAAATTGTAAAAAAAAAAATTAACAATGAAAAAAAAAGCATTCTGATATTTATATGGAAACAATCAGTAGGAGAGGAAAAGAAGAAAATGAAATTAAAAATTTAAAATAGTTTATTATTGTGAGACTAAGTCCATTTAGAATAATTACAAAGGCAATTTTAATTTTATAATAACAATTATTGGCCATAAATAAGTGTTGCCACACTTAATTATAACTTATATACAGAGAGAAAAAATAGATTAATTAAAAAATTAACTGACTAAGTAAAAAACAAAACAAAAAGTGGATTACAAAATATCTGTACTATTATTATAATGGGTCAGATTAGTGAACCAAAAGGTAGTGAAATATAAGGGATTTAAACAATGGAAGAGTTGGTACATGACGTATGTTAGAGGGAATGGAGTTCCAGAGAAAGACAGCTCGTCGCGACCTGGTAGTACTGGATTTGACTGAGAATTTGAGAATTACAAGGTTTTCTAGGATATTGGAGTGGTGGTGAGTACTAATTACTTGGAATAAAAAGGAAGGTAGGAAATACTGGCATCGGAAGGATGGAAGACCTCGAACCCTGTGGAAGGACTCCATGGAGAAGGACATGATCGGCAAGGGACTTGACGAGGAAGACTAGTGGGATAGACTAGGATAAAACATGCCAAAGTAAAGAAAGTATGTTTCACTCTCTATACATATTTATTATAAATTTCTTGTTGCATCTTACATTACTAGTTTCTTGTATTCATTTAGCCCTAACAAAGCCCTGCAAAGTGGGCCAAAACGTTGGTTAACATAACAGTTTTCTTTTTTTTAAACTATTTTGTTAACTTTATTTACCGCCACCTGAACTATCTTTCTACAATCTACTTCATACGGTCAAATATCTTCTTCCAATATGAGCTATAAAGTAGTTTATATTAATTACATATATAATCATATGCACCTTCCTGAATAATTCGGGATAAAAAATATTAGCGTTTGAAAAATATTATCCAGGAAAAATAGAACTTATCTTTAAGTTCAGGTAACAAAGTTGTGGTTTTTATTATGTTGAATGTGATATTTCTGTGAATAATGAATAATTTATCTATCCGCATGAGTCGGGTGTTAGATTGCTAACTGAAAACAATTTATGAGGAAAATTTCTATAAAATATTAAGCCACAAGACCCAACACCTGGAAGTACCCACAGGGACAAGTTGGATGGGGGAAGGGGGTTACCCATCCAGTATATAATCGGATTTCGGTTAATGTTCTTCGCACTACGGCAACATACAAGTTCCCGACCTCCGTGAATTCCCTCTTATATTATTTACCTGTTTATATCTGTCTTTATTTATATA
>NW_027108625.1:347894-357257 GCF_000696795.3 Halyomorpha halys | reverse complement strand
AGGTAATATATAATTTGTTAATTATAATATACAGATTGTCAAAAGGCTATAATTGATATATGCAAAGGTCCAAATACCTTTTGCGTGATATCTTAAGGATTGCCTTTTTATTTGTGTTATGATCTTGTGAGATTGTGACATATTGTACATTGACCAACTTACTCGCTATAATTGTAATTACAACTATAATTAAAATCAATAAATATAATACCATACAACATTCAATAATATATACAGTATGTAACATGAAAACTAATATAAATAATTCAGAAAAGAAAGGAGCATATAAACTATGGATACAATAGAACAAAAAAAATAAGAATATATAAGAATTTAATTATAAATATTATAATGAGGTGTAGATAGTTGACCATAGATTAATGATTGGAGAAGTTTGTCGGGGGGTGCGGTCAGCAAAGAACAACATAAATAAACAAAACCATATTTATTTATTTTATGCCAACTTTTCGACCTGAGTTTTCGGTCTTCATCAGGAGTATAAAACAAAAGAGATAACAACAACATTTAAAGAAACAAAAAATTGAAAAGGAATAGTATACAAAAAATTTGGAATTATACAAAATATTGAATTGAATCATAAATAATAAAAAATTGATAACTGATAATTGAATAGAAAAAAAATGTAATTGATTGATTAATTAATTAATTCCACGATTATCAATCAATTAAATTTTGTTACTATTCAATTATCAGTTATCAATTTTTTATCATTTATGATTCTACTCAATATTTTGTATAATTCCAAATTTTTTTGCTGACAGCATCCCCCGACAAACTTCTCCAGTCATAAATATTATAATTACGAATACTGCAAAAATAAAGATCTAAGTATATCTAAAGCTGACATCCCAACCCACCCTAACACAGTCCTAACAACATACGCTGATGACACATGTATACTTTCTGTAAACAACGACCCAACTAATGCATCACAAACACTACAGGCACACATAACATCTATTGAAGAATGGTGTAAAAACTGGAGAATCAAAATAAATCCTGAAAAATCCCACCAGATCACCTTTACTCTCCGTCGTAAACCTCTGCCCTCCTGTCCTACTGTATCCTTTCTAGATACACCACTAACACCTGTTGAGCAGATTCGATACTTAGGACTCCATCTTGACAAGAGACTTACTTGGAATCCACACACAAGACTGAAACGACAAGAAACTGCTCGTAGATTCCGATTGCTACAACACTTACTTGACAAACGCTCTAAACTTCCCATTCATTACAAAAATTAGTATACACTTCAATAATCAGACCAATTTGGACATATGGAATTGAGCTCTGGGGCTCCAACAAACCATCAAATTCTTCCCGCATCCAATCGTTACAATCCAAAATCCTACGTAAAATCGTTGATGCTCCTTATTACGTCACAAATAAACTCATTCATAAAGACCTAAATGTTCCTTATGTAACCGATCTAGCCCGAACCCGATATTATTCCTTCCATAATAAACTCCCTAACCACCCAAACCCACTCGTGTCTAACCTTGATTCCTCTTCCATTCCTGGCAATCCTCCAAGGCGCCTGAAAAGAAGATGGCCTCGTGACCTTATATTGTAAACTGTTTTAGAGTTCTACTACTGGGTAGTTTCTCTACATCCTGTATCATGTCATATGTCATTGTGATCAAATTTACTGGTTGTATTTTTTTATACAGTTGTAAATATCAACAAATAAATAAAATAAAAAAAAAAATAAGTATATCTAAATAAATTCATATATAATTTAACACACAATTTTAATCATACGATAATGAATCGAGTTGATTAAGTGGATCTGAGAAAAACGATAGGCAGATTTGGTCAGTTAGTCAATAAAAAATCAGCTAATAGTATTCATAGAAATGAGAAAAAACCCAGTCAAATACTTATTTTCTGGTTTTGTCGCTTGATTAAAGAGATTTATGATTTATTATTGGGAAGCGTAGTATTAATTTTTGACAGTAGGAATTTTATTTAAAAACCTATACAATAAAAATAAAAATGAATTAAAAAAACAATAATGTAAATAAACATTTTTATAAAAATGAACAATTAATACACTTCATTAAAATAAAATATATACTATTAACCAATTTTGTGTAATTCAGATATCAGGTTGTGTGTACATTTTGACTATTAGTGTATGTTTAATGGAGTATCTTTTTAGTGATGTCTTATCTATGTCTCTTATATTTTGTAAAAAATATAAGAATAGGACTCAAAGAGAAAAAAGTTATTCGTCAATATATATATTCTTTAATCGTCGTAAGTCTGACAAAATACTTGAAAATCTGGTGTACTGAGGAAAGTAGGGTAGTCTGGATTTTAATGGGGTGTACTGTATTTAGTGGATTTAAGAATCATGATATATGGTGAAATAGGGATAGGCCTCTACTTTTGTATGAATTATAATACATAATTTTTTTTTTAAATACTTTTTTATTTATTGATAGATTTTACATTCTGCCACACAGTTGTGGGCAATAGGTAATAGTGATGAATGATATCATACATACTAAAATAAAATAAATAAATGAATACAAAAAAAAAACTATACTAAACAAAATGAACATAATCAAACTATCTATATGAAAAATAAAATAACATAATGATAAAATAATATAGTCTCTAGTCACATTTACACTTCAATATACAATATTTACACAATCGACCTGAGGATCCCTGAGCCCACTCTATCCCCCACGTGTGAGGGGTAGAGCAGAGCTCAAAAGATCCCAGAGCATCCCTCGTAATTATAATACAATGGGTTATATTTGGTTTGACCAAAAGCTTCCTATGTAAATTAGTTGGAATATTTAAATTTTGACTATTGATTACATTGATTAATAAATGTAATCTATAGATTACATAGATATATAGATGTAGCCATTTACTTGTTGGTTGATTTCTCTGAATACTGAAGTTTAGCTCATAGTCCTCTCATGCTGATTCCGTACCGGGCCTGGCTGGGTTGAGTAAACTATTCACTCACCCTAAGTGATTGTTGACTTACCAGCAAAATGCAGGTAACCTGGGTACCCACTCATCCGTGGGTTTATTCTCACTCTTCAATTGCTACCTGTCCTCTTGTTGAGTGAGTACTTACGTGAGTAATTTCTTTTGTCTCTCACTAGATGGCAGCATTTTGAGCTGCCTTTGAATATATTTGAGGGGGCTTTCATAAGCAACTATCCTCATATATATGTTTTGAATGTCCTCTAATTTTCTGTATTTAGAACCATAGCTGTAGCTCCAGACAGGAGCAGTATTAATTACTATCTTGTACAGGATTAATTTTCTTTTTATAATAATTTAGATTTTCTGTTAAGGTATGAGGTCATTCTTCTGATTTTTAGCATTTTTTTTGCATGTGCTAGGAATATGTTAATGCTTCATTCAATTCTAAGTGCAAGTAATTGATCGACTGAGTTCACAGGATTATAGTAATTTTAATAAATATTTCTTTAGCGAAACATAGAGGCCTGATGGAAATTTTTACGTTCAATTGTCCCAAAATATAATTTTTCAGAAGCTCCCTATTCTTTCCTAATAACGTACTTATAATAAATTTAACAAGTTTCAATTTGAGTGGTAATGAACATCTATAGATCTAATAGTTTTTTGAACACCAAATTTAGTTTTTCCAAATATAGAAAATCAAGGTTTAGAAATTTATTTTGAGGAATTTCTTGGTAACGGCTACTTTATGGTGCAGTGAACTAGTTTTAATTTGAGTACAAATAGATTTTTTTATGTTAAATAATTCTTGACAAACAGTTTTTCATATACTTAAATCTTTTTCCGTATATAAAAAAAAAATCAATATCTTGGAAATATATATTTGTAAATAACAAGGATACTGTTATGATTGAAGTTCCCAGTCGAGAACAAGCTGCATAGGAAACGGCCAGGACATTCCTCCTCAGGCAACCCAGGTGAGCCTTGATGAAGCATATCAATCCGCGGATTCACGGAGCTACCAAAGCAGCACAAAGGCGATATAAGAAAAGATAGGACGGATCGGGCTTAAGAGAAGCTGGTTGCGGGGAGAATTGCTTAGGACACGGGGCCTTTGTCACAGGGCAGCTGTACTCCTGGATTCGACACAGTTCGGCGAGCCTCTGCCGCTGGGTGTCCTCCCTGGGCCTGATTGATGGCGAGTCCTCCGGGGATAACTTTCTCTTGTAGGAGGTCGAGGGTATCGAATGGGTGGTCCGTTGAGTACTGGCATATGTTGAAGAAAAATTTTTCAAAATAGAGAGATGAATTTAAAGAAAATGCCATACAAACATAAAGTTTCTTTATCAAACCTTGAACTTCATAAGGGCGAAATAGGGATTTCAAATAAAGAAAAACATTTCAAAATCTTCATTTTATATCTTCGGTTAAATAAGGTCTTGTTGGTGTTAGATGGTGTAGTTTATGGGGCCTAAATCCTCTTTTTTTTTTTTTATTTATTTAATGTTATTTACAACTGTACAAATAATAAATACAATAAATAAATATGTTGTATGTTTCATATACACTTGAAATTCTTGGGAAGAAACCACCCATTAGTGGTACTTCAAACATTAATTTAAATTAGAAGGTCCCGTGGCCATCTTCTTTTCAGACGCCTCGAAGGATTATCAGGAATTGTGAAGGATGAAAGATTAAGAATTAATGGGTTAGAATGTGTAAGGAGTCTGGAATGAAAATACGCATATCTGGGCCAAATCTGCAACGAATGGGATGTTAAGGTCATTGTGAATGAGTTTATTTGTAACGTAATAAGAAGCATCAAGGATTTTCGTAGGAATTCGCATTGTAAGGATTGGATGCTGGAGGAATTTGATGGTTTGGTAGAGCCCCGGAGCTCAATTCCAATTGTCCAAATAAACCTGTTTTAAGTTTCGGATTAGTTGGTTGGGTCTTGTTCAAGATATTGCTATTTTTTCCAAAATAAATCGAAGACTCACAGTTAGAGAAAATAGTTGAGTTGTCGATTTTTTTTTTTTTTAATTCGTTTATAGAGCATTCAAAGAACGCTAAACACGAATTTGCCTTTATTTTTCAAGCAGGAATTTCGCCATCCCACTTTAATCGAAGTATCTAAATCTAAGATGTATGTATATGTTAATTTAAACTTAAGTAATGCCATTATCAATATTTATTTTATCCCACACAAAGAAAAAAATCGGTTTTTATATATTAACCTTGAAATTTGTAGATTATTATAAATTCAGCTACATTTCAAAGAACTTAAGTTAAACATAATAGTAATAACAATTTAACATCTAAATAAAATAAGGAACAAACAAATGAATTGTGAATTTGTATTTTATTCCTGTTTTTTTTCAAAAATTTGTATTTCACAACATATACTCATAGCAAAACGGTCTCATAAATCAACATTATTATTAACACAAACTTCAAATAATCCAGTTTTTCTCTCAACTTTTTATTTTAAAAAAACTTATAACGTTTCAGCTCTTAGACCATTTTCAAGGAGACAACCTTAATCATTTATGTCATAATTCAATAAATCGTCTTTTTTGCTGGGTAATTGCCTATGTCATATAAACTATGTAATTTCAACGCAAGAACAATATTTATGAAATAGTTTTTGTACCTAAAATATATAGTTTATATGACATTGGCAATTAGACTGTAAAAAAAAAAAAAAAAAAAAAAAATATGACATCGATAATTAAGGATGTCTCCTTGAAAATGTCCTAAGTGTTGAAGCGTTGGAGGTATGTTGAAAAAAAAATGGTTCATTTAAAGTTTGTGTTAATAATGAAATACAATAATTTATTTAGACTTATAATTATGGTTAATTAATCTATATTCATCCTCAAATATTACAACAGCAAGATTTTCGGGTCTGCTAGTTTAAAATAAAATACACTCTATTTCCTTGTGGTGTGAGACATCAAAACCATTTAATGAACTTTAGTTTACTTTTGCCTGACGATATTGTTTAATTGGTACAATTACTTATTCTAGAACTATTAAGGGAGTACGTCCATCAGAAGTTCTCGGATTTCCTCAATTTATTAAAGAACTTGGGCTGCCGTGCGCGAACCGGGCTGCGTGAGCTCCGTGCGTGCTCGTCAGGTGTCACTGTCGGCCTCAGAGTCGATAGTTATTATCACCAGTTCTCTGAAAAAAAATATTTAGAGAGAATATTTTATATTGTATTATAATACAACATTTTATAAATTATGTGTTATTAGCCCTAAAGAAAAATAAATTAAATACATATATATTATATACACAGAGGTATGCATGTTTAAGCTCTTTAACCTGTACAATTTTTGGATTTTAAATCGATTCTCTATCCTTTCTCCAGCGCACCTAACTTGTACTACAGTAGATTCTAAGACGAATTCATATGAAGCAGTTTTTCCACACGATTTTGAAGTGCAAATTGCCAAAAACTAAAAAAATGGCAGCCGTGATGTTATCTCAGTGTACAAATCCCTCAGTCTGGTACTTATGGGCATTATTATAATATTATAAATTGAATTATTATAATATTATAATTATATCACTATTATTATATATTATATTACATTATACCATTATTATATTATAATCATTGAATTATTATGAAATTATAAAAATCTAATAATTAATTGAAAGGTTGTAATTTTCTTAAAAGGCAAAGCTTTTAATTGTTTTGTGGTGTTTATAGCAGACCGTAGATATATTTGAGGGTCTGGGGAAGGTCTGCAAAAATACACAAATAATAAAACTTTATTTATTCTGACGTTTCGACCAGAGTTCCAGGCCTTCTTTAGGGTCACTCGGGTGGAGTTGTCATCAAGAGATTTGACAGTATCCTTTAAACTATCCTTTTTTTGCTTTGAAGATAAAAAAAAAATAGATTAAAAGCCAACGTGAAACGCCATATTTAAATGATAAATTTGATCTGTAATCAATGCGGCCGATATTACGGTGTTTAGCAGAATTACTCAATTTAATTAGTAAAACCATGGATGCGTGAGTACCGATAACTGCTCGGTATGTAACTCCGAAGAAAAGAAAGATACCATTCACTCCTGGAAAACCTGTCATAATTATAGTGAAATTAGAATAATATATTTTGGGCAGTGGACCTGCTCTCTAAAATAATTACTCAGTTTATTAAAAGGCTCTAATTGAAGAGCTCTTAGCAACTATGCACGACGGGCTACACTAGAAAGATCTTAGTTGGTTAATATATGTGCAATCAATTTCATATCAGTTACAAGTTTGCTATTACTTTTATATATATGTTACACTATATGTTTTGCTTCCATTTTAACATAAATAACATATTGATGTTTTAAATTATTTACTTGTTGATTTTTTAAGGCAAATAACTTATTTATTTAAATAGTTTTTAAAAAGTTTTAGTTAAAATTTCACATAGGCTTCTATATAAAAATATTGTTTTACTGTTAATATGTTCTTAATTATTTAAATAGATCCTTTCTTTATTTTATAATTAACACATTTCATTCATTTATATAATAACCCTTGTTTTTATTTGTTGACTTAAAGCAGTAGATGAGTTTTAAAATAATTTTGTTGTCATAAATATTTTTATAATCGTTATAGTTACCAGAATTCTCGTAATTTTGACTGGTTATTTATTTGGTGCTATTTAAGAAAATGAAGGCCTTATTTTTATAATTTTATAATTGTGATCGATGTTTTAGGATTGATCTATTTATAAATAAGTGCACAAAAAAATTTTGAATTTTGTATACCAGAGGTAAAATTACATTTTTGTCGAAACAGGTGTTTTTTTAAGCATCGAACTGCCTGAGAACAGAGGGCAGGTATCCTAGAAGCCACGGGGAGCCCACAATACCAGACCCGGCTTAACTAGACAGAATGTCATTATTTTTTTTGGTCTCTTGTCTAACTTTTTTTCACTAGAGCTTACTAATAACCTTGTCGATGCGTGGGCAGATAAATTTCTTAATTCCGAAGATGACGGATCTGTAAGTGGCAATAACGAAGGAGCCGTTCACTCAACCTGCCAACGATAATTAGTGACTCTAGCTCTGACATTCCGACTTGTCCATTATGTATGAATAAAATTAACGAAAATATTAAACACGAAGCATTAGGGATAATTGTTAAGCCGAAAGCTGGCTAAATGCTAGTAATTCATCATTATCAGGTTCCACCTAACTAATACATATCAATAATAATCAAATGTTTCACTTTAATTGTGAAAGTAATTAAAAATCTTTAAAGGAGTAATGTGAAGGGAAATCATAAGAAAGACCATAAAGAGTACGTAATCCATAAATGATTTTTCAATTCAGCTAAGTACAACAAATGAGGTCCATCAAGGATTCTATTTCATTATAAAGCACAAATTTATACTGTAACTCTTGTTGTTTGTACTTGGTAAAATTTAACTGATTGTAAAATGTAAAAAAAAGGAAATACTGCTACTAGACCAACGGTTGTGCAAGGAGGTATTTGGTCAGTATCACGCTCGACCGCCTGATTTTTCCCAAATTAAGGGTACACTCCTTATGAGTCTGGGTAGACCCAGGAGGGCTCCAGAACCCACAGCTCTAATAACAGAATAAATATTTATCAATCACAGCCCAATTCGAACCCAAGTCCTTGGAATTAGTAGCAGAGTGCCTTATCGTTGAGCCACGCCTCTCTCGAAGTAAATATTAGTTGTGTAATATATTTTAATTATATTGAGATTAATAGAAAATGGAGAGTGAGCCAATACGTTTTGACCCAATTTATTTTATTCATAATAAAACGTTCCTATAATATATTTGCTTAAAAAAAGATATATGTTTTCCACGTACCTTTTTTATTGTTAAATCCTTCCCACATTTTCTCTTTCGGATGATACATCTTATAGTAGTTAAAAAGTTCATATAAAATGCTTTGTAATAATTTTTAATGTACGCTACCTTTTTCATTTTCACCATCACACTAGAATCATTATTCTAAATTATTTTAACATAAATCTCCTTATTTTTTTTTTATTTTCTAGGGATTAAGTTAGGACATTAGGGTATGAACTCATGTATTTCCAAGCACTCAAGATATCATTCTTCATCTTCGTCATTCAAGAAAATCGGAAATTTGTTAAAAATCAATTCTATAAAGTGGCACTTCGACTGGCAAGTCGTTGCATCGAAAAAGTTACTGTCACATACCCTTCTTATATATTTCAGATTTGTATAATTTTTCGTTTTTGTGCTACGCTTATCAGACAGACATACAGACCATTTTATGAGAATAATTGTACTGAAGGGACCGCAAAACGTGCATTTTGAAATTTGTCATTATCACAATACTTCCCCCTACTGTATGTTTCATATATATATA
>NW_027108625.1:339852-347819 GCF_000696795.3 Halyomorpha halys | reverse complement strand
GTAAGTAAAAGTAAATAAAATGCAGAACTAAGGTCAAATATGAAGATATCTAATGAAATTTGAATCTATATGTTTCACCTTGCTTGAATATTTTTAGATATCAGAATTAAAATACATAGGGCAAGTCGTAGGAGTTTCTTTCTTTGATAAAATGAAGATTTTATTTTTTTTTTTTTTTTGTCCTCCCACACCCTTCATATATAGACCCACAGACCTTTAACTGAATTGAGTTCAGACTAAAAATATTTAAGTCGGAAACGAATATAGACTAGTCAGTAATTTACTTGAAAGTTGTTAGGATTTTTGCTAAAGAACAAAAATATTAATTTTTAATGTTTAAATAAATAAAATTTATTCGTTTTAATCTCAAAACATTTTTATCCTCTTTATAAGTCCGACGTTTCGGCCTCAGGGACAATCTATTACAAACAGCTTTTAATACACATATCATCTTCAACAATTCCAAAACAAATAATAATATTATTTATAATTAATGTTATCTTAATACAATTTTAGAACTAAATCATTTAAAAAAAAACTTGATGCCAGGTCAATCCATCCATTACCGTATAAGACATTAAAACAGTAGGGAATCATATATTTTTGTTAATAAGCAGTTCTTAGATTGTGTCTATTTACCTAATTAGTGAATTTTCACATTAAAATTAAAATTATTTATCACAGTCACCTTCTTTGTTAAAAATTTATCACATCAATATTTGTAACCTATGATTTTTACACCCAGGTCAAGCATTAAAATTAGTTATTACAACTATATTTTTGTCAAACTTCCACTTTATTTTATAATTAAAATTCTAATCAAGGTTAATTATAATTATCAACATTAAATTAATCCTACATTTTTCATATATCAATTTTACTTAATATCTCTGCATAATGTTGGATTGATCTGGGTAGAATAGCCTGTATCAATTTTTTTTAAAATGATTTAGTTCTAAAATTGTATTAAATTAATGTAAGATAAATTATAAATAATATTGTTATTTGTTTTGGAATTGTTAAAGATCATATGTGAAATAAAAGCGGTTTGCAATAGATGGTTCCTGAGGATGGCCGTGTAAACCACCAAACGATCTCTGCATACATCCTTCCAGTCATGCTCCTCCCCAAACCCACTCCAGTTAATCAGTTTTAACGCAATCCTCCCATCTACGTTTCGGTCTACCCCTCGTACGTTTACCCATTGGTTCAGTGTTTATTAACATTTTAGGGAACCGCTCATTACTAAGCCCTAAAACCTTACACACCCATCTTATACGCCGCACTGCTATAACTTGAATTATATTTACCGGGTGTAGGTCCCTTAATTCAACGTTGTGTAATCTTCTAAATTCTCCGGTTAATTCATCCTTTTTCTGTCCGAATATGTTGTGCAATACTTTATTTTTGAAAACCTTATGACGCTGTTCATCCCTTAGTGTAAGGGGCCACGTCTCACATCCATAAAGAACAGTGGGAAGGATAATAGTTTTGAAAATGTTTGAAACATGGTTATTTATGAAATATGGTTAGTATATTATTTGCATATTACACATAATTAAGAGTTATGTTTTCAAACAAATTCTTAAATAACTGATGTATGACTTTCCTCAATTTGTATATAGAAAGTGCTCTCGAATTTATCACATAGATAAACGTAATAAAATATTTTTAATACTTAATAAATAAAAACTTATATTATTAGAAAAAAAAATCGCATATAAAAATTCAAAGAACTAATGAAGTTCAAATTCACTGCAGATATTGGTTTAGCAATTTCAGTTGCATATTTTAAGCTATTTATTAACGGTTGTTAAGTAGCCGGCTTCATTAATTTGATAATTACTGTTGACTAACACGAATCCAACAATTATTATAATTTGATTTCATTATCTATTACAAAATTAGCCGAGTTAATATTCATGTAAATAGCTTCAAGTGAATTGGAACTTAAATTGCGTAGTTTATTAAATATGGGATTATTAGGAAACGACGGATTCAGTTTCATTAGAAACTTGGGAGATAAAGTCCTTGAAAATATGCTTAGCAGAGATATCAGGAATATTAATAAAGGGGAATATATGAATGGATGTATTAAGCAGATTGTCCCTGAGGATGGCCGGATTGGCCGAAACGTCGGACTTTTAAAAAAAATAAAGTGTGCTGAGACTAAAATGGATAGAAATTAAATTATTTATTTTAACAAAATTAACCAGTCTCAAGAAAGTGTTTAAGATTATAAATTAAATTAAAGTTCTTATTCATTTGCTTAAGCGAGGTCAAAGGCGGGAAATGCTTGTTATCATGAGGGTACACAGAGAGGGCACCTGTCATCCCTAGGAGTGAAAAAAAATTAATTAAATGAAAAAAAATATTGTTTTTTTCTAGCAAATGCTGATTATAACAACTAATAAAGCAATACGGCAATTATATATAATGTTCTTGAAATTTTGGTTCATTCGCGTTTTCCGTGCTGAAACGTCCCAACCTAGTTTTGATCCTGGGTACGTCCTTGCTTGTCATTTTCAATTAAGAAATTTCTTAGCTCGTGCTTTCTGTCCAAAAACTTAGAAGTTAGAATTTACAAAACTATGATGATCCCCACTGTTCTTTATGGATGCGAAACGTGGCCTCTTACACAAATGGGAAAAACAGAGCCTTTTGAAAATAAAGTGTTAAATATTCGGCCCCGAAAAAATTTAGAAGGTTACACAACACTGTATTGAAGGAACTTCAATCGGTAAATATAATTCAGAATATAGCAATGAGACGAAATAGATTGGCGTGTAAGGTTGAGGGACTTATTATAGTAACAAATGTCAAGGGGTTGGACCGAAACGTAGATGGGAGGATTTCGTTAAGGCTGATTTAGTAAATTGGGTTCGGATGATAGTCACTGGTCAGACGTATGTAGTGAACAATTGGTGGTTTCGGGTTCACTAAGCCTTTATTATTATTTAAATAATAATAATTTTCAATAAATAATTCAAACTTTATCCATTATAGTCTCAAAACGTTTTATTTCTCTTACAAGTCCGACGTTTCGGTCAATCCGGCCATCTTCAGGGACAATCTACTACAAAACAGTTTCTATTACATGTATGATTCTACAAACAATTCAAAATACTTAACATTATTATTTATAATTTACCTTAGAAGGATCCAAATAAAACAGCACTAGTCCAGCATGCAACCAAAAACCAACATATTTTTGATTTTGAAAATACAATCATTTTACATAAAGAGAATAATACATTCAAAAGGAAAATACTTGAATCCATTTACATATCTGAAAATATTGATTATACAGTGAATTTCAAAACAGATACAAGAAATTTAAATCAACACTATGCAGAGATATTAAGTAAGATTAATTTATAAATTATATAGGATAAATTGTATGAGGATAATTATAATTAGCCTTGATAGGATTTTTGCTAATGAAATAAAGATGAAAATTGACAAAAATGTAGTTATGATCTGTGTTTGTGTAATTATGATGAGAGTTGTTTAAATTATATGGTTTCAAAGTTGTATTAAGGTAAGGTAAATTATAAATAATAATGTTAAGTATTTTGAATTGTTTGTAGGATCATACATGTTATAGAAACTGTTTTGTAGTAGATTGTCCCTGAAGATGGCCGGATTGGCCGAAACGTCGAACTTATAAGAGAAATAAAAGGTTTTGAGACTATAATGGATAAAATTTGAATTATTTATTAAAAAATTACCAGTCTCAAGATTATAAATAAATAATAATTTTTTTTAAAACTGAAAAACCATATGAAAAGGAAACATAAAGACCTTAGAAAACAAATGGCCATATGATAATAATATTTCATAACAATAACTCATAAAATTTCGAATCCCAAATAATCAAATCGAGTATAGGTGTAATTTTTCCAAAAACGTTTACCGTTTTGGCTTAATGTAAGGAAAAAGTAAATATGAAGAGGATATCTTACAAATTTTAGAAAATTAAAATATCTTCTTCTCCTCTAATTACTTTTTAAAGTTTATAATGTCAGGGAATAAAGTGTTTTTAAGAGAAAGAAAGAGAGAGTGGGTGAAATAAAAAACTTTCCTAAAGTTTAGAGACCTGAGAAAAGTTGAGGGTAAAGAAAGCCTAAAGAAGTAGGTCGGTAATAAAAATCCCATTAGCCAACCATGAATTAAAAGGAGAATACATATTTCAAAATTTTATAAAGTGAGTTCCTCGGATAACTTCATTATGCCACCGAGCCCATATCCTTACCGCTATATACAGTTCTTCGAAAGAGTATTGGCTCACTTAACTTTTTTTTTAATTTTTTTAAAATCAAAAATAATATTTTAAACATTTTTAATTCTGAGATATAGTTGACCGTGGATGGCTTATACGAGGAGAAGATGGTTGGGGGTGCGGTCAAAATAAAACACAAATAAGCTGAAGTAATTTATTTAATCGTGCCAACGTTTCGGCCAGAATTTCTAGCCTTCATCAGGGCTAAGAACAGAACATGATAACAATCAATGAATACAGAAAATAAAAAAGAAAACATAAACAGAATGAAATAAAGTAAATAATTGTACAGAATGGAATTATTAAAAAAAAAGTAATGACAGAAAAATAAAATAAAATATGTATACATAGGTAATTGAATAAGTAGGTAAAATAACATAATTAAAGAAATAAAATAAAAATGAAGTTATGTAATGTAAAGAAATATTAATATATTAGTTTATTAATAATAATAAAGGCCTAGCGAAAACGAAGGTTCGATGCCGATACCACCAAACGATCTCTGCATACATCCTTCCAGTGATGGCCCTCCAAACCCAATTCCACTAAATCAGTTTTAACGTAATCCTCCCATCTACGTTTCGGTCTACCCCTCGGACGTTTACCCGTTGTTTCAGTGTTTATTAACATTTTAGGGATCCGCTCGTTACTAAGCCCTACATGCCCATCTTATACGCCGCAATGCTATAACTTGAATTATATTTACCGAGTGTAGGTCCCTTAATTCAGCGTTGTGTAATCTTCTAAATTCCCCGTTAATTCATTTTTTTCGGTCCGAATATATTGCGTAATACTTTATTTTCGAAAACCTTAAATCGCTCTTCATCCCCTAGTGTAAGAGACCACGTCTCACATTCATAAAGAACAGTGGGAAGGATAATATTTTTATATTAGTTTATTAATAATTTAAAAATTAAAATTATGCAAAGAAAAATAAAATTCAAAGAAAGAAAATATTTGTAACAAATGAAATATGTATAAATATTAGACAAAGAGGACAAATATAAGTAAAGTTTAACAAAACAAATAGTAGAAAAAAAAATTGACCGCACCCGCCAACCATCTTCTCCTCGTTCATAGATTTTTATTTATTGAAATATTTATAAATACACATAATCGTAAAAGAAATATTTAAAATATTATTTAAAGAAAAAATCCTTTTTAGATAGTCATCAAATATTGGCACAATTTGATTATGAGTTAGTTTCACAGTTCCTTACCATAGAGCCAACCCACTCCCGTTTTAGTTTAATAACTTTTTAAATTTCAGTTAATAAATGAAAAAAAAAATTGAAATTGAAACTTCTTTGATGGTGCTTTAGATAACTAGAAGCATAACTAGAGCTATTAGAGCCAACTAGAAAATAGTTAATTTTCACACCGAGTGTGGCCGGGCTAATTCTAGAGAATTGTTGTTAATTGGTGAGTATAATTAGTGTAGAAGCAGCTAACTGCCTTTTATGGTGGGTAATGTGACTGACAATTAGAGGGGTCTTGGTGGGAATAATTGACGGATAGCTCCAAATAATATCTCTCTCTGTGTATAAATTATCATTCCTGACATGCAACAATGACACAACTCTCAACTTCAACTGTATTGTGTTAATAGAATACATTATGTTAATGCACATTTAATTCACTTTTTGTTTTTAAATATGCTCATCAATCCAAATAGTTCATATCTTGCCATCCAAATCAATTATTAGTAACCCTTTAAAAAGAAGATGGTCACAGTACCTTCTAAAGTAGTTGTCATTGCAGTTATGGGTGGCCTCATCACAAGATGTCATGTGATAACAGTCTATATACACACTTATTATCAGAAATATAAAATAGTAGTAAAATTATTATATTATAAGTGACATCTGGACAAACGACTGATTTGGAATCATCATGCAAGACTGAAAAGACAGGAAACTGCTCGTCGATTCCAACTATAACAACACTTACTAGACAAATGTACATCTTCCAACGAATTGACTATAATAAGGCCTTTCTGGATATACGGAGTAGAGTTTTGGGGCTCCACTAAACCATCGTATTCCTCTTGTACCTAACACATACAGTACAAAATCCTTAATTCTTCTTACTTTGTCACAAATCATCCATCAGGACCTCACTGTTATACATGTTGCCGATTTGTCCTGAACCAGATACCATCCTTCCACAAATCCACTTGTTTCTAACCTCGCTTCTCCTTCATTACCTGATAATCCTTCTAGGCGACTGAAAAGAAGATGGCCTCGAGATCTTCTCCTCTTTAAAAATGTTATTGGTGTTCTATCAGTGAGTAGATTCTCCACATCCCTTCATCAAGCCATTATATAACTAATACCAAATTTACAGGTTTCATATATTTTTATACTGTTATAAATATCAATAAATAAACTATAAAAAAATGAACTTCTCAGGCCAAGCAGTGCTATTTTAGTCTTGAAATTGACTTTAAAGTTGAACAACTCAAACTAACTTTAGAGTAAACAGCGTGAGGATTTTAACTAGAGCTTAACTTTCGTTATTTCTTCGCACAAACAAAATCAATTCTTAAGTAGCACTCAGGTTGGTTTCTCAATAAACAGTCAAGCATGTTTGAACACTTGTACCCAACTTTGGATGTTAAACAGTCATTTGTAATTCGTTAAATAGCATTGCTAGGACAAGTTTCTGACGGTGGGGATATACCGTTTTTAACTAAATATTTTTTTTGGTTTTATTCTGGACCAATAATGTTGATCAATGTGTGGAAAAAATGTATATAATAGTTACAAAAATGATGGTTTCTTTATTTGTATTTTTTATCCTGCTTATTCTAAAATTTAATAATCCTATATACGCATGTTTTTGTACGTATAATGTGGAGAAAAGTAGGCCTATGATAGTTTTGCTTAAGCATTATGTACTTCAGTCCCAGGGTCGAGAATGAGTACTCATTTTAGGAGAGGGTTTGGTGGTGAATAATGTAAATGTGAATTATTCCAAGTAAAAATAGTTTTTAAAAAAATTGTGCTCAAAGGACTATGTCCGAAACCTAAGTTGAACAGTACATGGTTTTTTCTTAGGTCTTGTTTTGTTATTAATTTGTTTTTCATTAATCAACTTTTATAACAGCTAGTTCACTGATTATAATTTTCTTTTTTTCTTTGGATGGCTTAAAAAAATAGAAAAGGAAAACAAAATAGATGAATCATTTTTCCGGTATTTACAAATTTCACAAATTATAAGTTTAGAACAGCAAAATCAAACTAACTAGAATTTAGTAATATTTACTTTTTGTTTTAATTACACCAATGCTTTTTTCATCATCTGAACGCGTTTCTAATTCACCGTGAAATTACCCAATGCGTTATTTTGAAATAAGAGAAAAGATTCTTTCATAACAAAGGAAAACTAATTTACAGTTGAAAGCTGACATCAGTTATGGTTACGTAAAATAAGCAAGCAACTGCTTAACTGAAACTGATTTGATTATTCCAAACCAAAATTGTTAATTTTGATATAACAAATCATTGAATTTACCAACACTTGACATTCTCAGGGTTATAAGAATATTTAAAAAAAAATTTTTTTTTTTTTAATTATCTATTTATTGTAATTTACAACTGTACAAAATAATACAATAGGTAAATATGTAGTATGTTTCATATACACTTGAAAATCTTGGGAAGGAACCACCCATTGGTGGTAC
>NW_027108625.1:333079-339181 GCF_000696795.3 Halyomorpha halys | reverse complement strand
GACACATACAAACAGAATAATAATAATAAACTTAAAAAAAAAAAAAAAAGTTAATTAATAAAATTCTGACGCCATGTCTTCTGACGTCATGATACTAGCAATATCCAATCGAATTTCCTTCTTACCTAATATCTACACCCACGATTGGATATTTGAATGGTTTTAAAAGATGAAATTTATGGACTTACCTTGTTATGATAGTGCTAGGAGAAAGGAGTGTATTCATATAGTGAGTGGATGTTACAATTGTCTTTTACAATTCTGAGTTATTGAAGGGCAAAAATGGAGAGCTGAAGAAATTGAGTGGAGTTCGGCTTTTTATCTACAATATGTTAACTATTTTGAATTTAAAAGTTACGTATTAAAAACATACATTACTTTTATAAAAAAAAATTATATATACTAATATGTTGGTTGCTTTATTATTTTGGGCAATTTTTTTTTTTATTTTATATTTTTGGAAAAACTTTTTAAAACTAATTTGGAAACAAATTTTATAATTTTTTTTACCCTATTTTCAAACTCAAGAGATATTTGTGGATTGTAGAATTTTTTTTTCGAATGTCCTGTCCCTATCACCAATTGTTTCCAAATAATTTTTGAAAAAATATAATATAAATAATACATTGTACCAAAAATAAAACAACAAGTAACATATTAGTTGGTAAAAAAATTGTTTTAAAAGTAATGTATGTTTTTAATATATGATTTTAAGTGAATTAATATACTGTTGATAAAAAAATCCAAGAAGAAAAAATGTCGATGAATAATTTTATATAGTTGTAGAGAGTGAAACACTTTATTTAAAAACACTACAATGGGTTGCTAATCAGCATTTACTCAGCATAATTACATACATCTAGTCAGTTTTTTTAAAAAATCTGAATGTCAAGTAAATGATATAATACAAAAGAATGTTATTAAGGTATGTCGGATGAAGAAGTGAGGAAAAAAAATTTGAATATAGAAAAAGTTATAAAAAAAAAGTCAGAAACATAACTGAAATATATGTATGTAAAAAATGAAATTAATAAAAAATTATAATTCAGTTTTATTTTCTTACAATTTTGGGTTTAATAAGTAAATCTAAATATATTTTCCCCAATTTTTTTGACTGAAAATTCATAATGTAAAGATGAATCCCACTAGAAAAAGGGGGTTTGGGAGGGTTTTAGGGTTCGTATTGGGGGGAATTTATCAGTATCATAAAGCAGGATCTAGTCAGGACTAGATTGATAGAAAATGTTTTCAAATCAAAAATAATTGTAAAAATTATGTTCAGATACAAAATATATCAGCTAATTTTGTGTTATGAAAAAATATGATGTTAATAAATTTGTTGAAGTATTAAACAGTCACCATGACAAGTTAAAGTTCACTGTGGAATTAGAAAATGAGGGAAAATTAAAATTCCTAGATTAAGATATTATAAGGAATTAATATTAAGGAAAATTAAGATACCTTATCCATGCTGATGATAAGGTAAGGCACATAATTACGTAATGGACAAAAACAAGTAACAAGTAGTAATGTAATAGTAAATCACCATTCTTGCCTTCATTTAATATGAAATATAATGTTTCAAGTGTTTTTAGAGTTCTAATGAAGGGAAAATTACTAAAGGGGTGAAAGTTACTAAAATATATAATTAGATATTAAATTAATAAAAAAAAATTATTGTTGCAATTTTTTCAATTGTGGGATTAATGGAGTTCTAAATTGAATTTTTCATTTGTTTGAATCATGTAAACTATAGATTAGTAACTCGGATACACAGAACAATATTTCCCTTTATACATAATTTATTTTATTTATTTATTGCTATTTACAACTGTATAAAAAATACAACAAGTAAATTTGATCATAATGACATAATGATATGATACAGGATGTAGAGAAACTACCCAGTAGTAGAACTCTAAAAAAGTTCACAATATAAGGTCACGAGGCAATCTTCTTTTCAGGCGCCTCGGAGGATTGCCAGGAATGGAAGAGGAAGCAAGGTTAGAAACTAGTGGGTTTGGGTGGTTAGGGAGTTTATTATGGTAGGAATAATATCGGGTTCGGGCTAGATCGGTTACATAAGGAACATATACATAATTTAGGATTAAAAAACAACTTATGTACTTTAATATTAAAAAAATTTTTCCTTTACCTAGAAGTTAAGTATACCTTAATAGTAATAATAAATATACCTTAACTAGAAGAAAGATTTATTCTCCTGTAAGCATTAGCCGGACATGCATGATGCATAAAAGAGTGTGATAATCTAATATAATGCTAAATATAACTAGTAATAATTATATTTAACAAATAATAAGATACCTAATTTATAATAATATTATTCATGCTCGAGTATTGAGGTATTGAGGATTTCACCTGCCGCTTTTGATCTCTAGCTCGACCCCAGACGCCGAGTTATCTACGTCCTCTATCTCGTCTAATGGATGCCGACCTCACCAGAAAGCTCCCATCAAAGTTTTATTTACCACTAATAAAATGTTAACAAGTATCTCTCAAGTCGATCTGTAGCCGAAGGAGCGACAGAATTCGAAGCATCTTGAGGATTCGGAGACTCCACCAAATATTTTCGGGACTGTAAAATCCCTTCTACCCTTACCAATTTCTGATATTATTCAGCTATTTGATTAATCCTTAAAAAATATATTTATCTGTAAAGGAATTGTATTTATTTTATTATATTTTTTTATTTTAGCCAGGCGGAACTTCATGTAACGGGTGAGGGTAGGGCCGCTCGGTAAAGAATTCGAGGAAGTCGTAAATTTATTCTGACTGGAGCTGATTCTTTACTCTCAGTACGTGTCTTCAAAAGACGTAAGACGTAACTGTTAACAACTTTGTCATGTGGATGAAATGGTGACGTTTATAATTTACTGGCTGACCCAGCAATGTTTCGCTTTTGGTATATTTATGAATGTATGTAGATTTAATTAATACAATTAATAGTTTGTTATAAATAATGTATTTAGATAAAATTAAATATCTACGTATACTTTATTATTAGGATGTAGTAACACAAACAGTTTTTAAATAAAAAAAACTCCTCACTGTACTCTCACCATATTAAAACTATTCAGACCGAAAATCAAAAGATTTTCAAGGAGTGAAACAAAGTTGATATTTTAGAAGATTGCTGGTTGGCCATGTTTTTATTGATATGATAAGTTGATATTTAAGTTTTTTAAATATGGACAAACGACTGAGATGGAATTCACATACAAGACTGAAAAGATAGGAAACTGTCGATTTCGACTATTACAACATTTACTAGACAAACGGTCTAAACTTCCAATTCATTACAAAAGACCAATTTACATGACAATTATTAGGGCTATCTGGACATACGGCATTGAGCTTTGGGGCTCCACTAAACCTTCGAATTCATCTAGTATCCAATCCTTAGAATCCAAAATCCTTCGTAAAATCCTTAATGCTCCTTACTTTTTATCCAGAGCCAGATACTAATCCTTCCATGATAAACTTCCCAACCCACGAAACCACATGTTTCTAACCTAATAATCCACCTAGGCGTCTGAAAAGAAGATGACCTCGAGATCTTCCCCAATGTTTGTTGTATATATTTTATACAGTTGTGAATAACAATAAATAAATTGAGAATAGGTCATACGATTTTAACTCATAGATATCTGATCAGTAAGCAGCCACCGCCAAAATGTCAATACTACTTGACATACGACATACAAAATGACAATACTACAACAGTGTACATACGATCAGTCACATATTTGAGAAATGTCATTTTCATTCTGCGAACTTGAGTAGATTGGGAGTAGGACCGAGTGTAGCGGATGGTCTGAATGATGACCAGAAGAACGTGGAAATGGTCTCAGTTTTCTTAAAAAGGAGTGGCCTTTTGAATAAGATTAAAACCAGAAAATCTGTTATACGTAATAAAAAATAGCAAAAGAAGTAATTATTTAAATTATTATTCGAAATTATTTAAAGAGAAAAATAAAGTGAAATAGAATTATAAATATAAATGAAACAGAATTATAAAGCACGAAACATGGTCGTTGATGACCTCAGGGTTTTACGCTCTAAAGCCCCAGACAACAATAAATAAATTATTAAAAAAAAAAAAAAGAATTTTTTTAAGCTATTAAATATTTAAGTTATCTTACTTATTTATTTTTTTTAAATTATTTAAGTTTATATTTATTTTTAGCCCCTCAAGAAACTCTTAAATACGAATTAATGAAAAAAAAATCAGAAAATAAAATGTTTTAGCCCAAACTTTTCGGCCTACATCCGCTGTTGATTGCTTTTACACAATCTAAAAACTATAAATAATAAAAATCTAACTTTTGCTAATGTGGAATAAAATAAAAGACATTTAGCATTCTAACGGTTCTTTAACGTAAGGATTGGATGAAATGCAGAGAAGTTAAAAACGATTATATGAGGAATTACATAACATAATAATAACACCAGAAAAATTAAAGTGAAAAATTTGAAATTTTTAATTTCTCCATAAAAATGGTATTAAGGATATTTGTATAAGGCGATACTAAAAACGAATATGATTTTAATGATATTTACAACCGTATTTACATAAAAATACATCTAGTAAATTGGATGTAAAATCACTATGATATGAAACAAGGCATGTAAAAAAACTACACATTGGTAGTAGTCTAATAATATTTCTTGATTAGAAGGTATCGAGGCCAGCTTCTTTTCAGGCGCCTTGGAGGATTGTCGGGAATGAAAGATACACGGTTTGAAAATTGTTGATTCGCGTGGTTAAGGTCTTCGTGGATGATTTTATTTGTGATAGAAATGGTTCAATATAGAAAACAATACACCAGCCTTAAAAAATAAATTAGCAAAATATAATTGGCGAAATCTATAAAAACAGGAAAATAGAATCTTGTTGTTTGATTAAGGCTCATTTATGGGTTAAAAAAACAATTTCCATTATTACATGTTGTAAAATATATAATTGAAAATTTAATTTTTCACATAACCTTATTTATAATGACAGGTAATTAAAATCTCGATAGAATAGCTAATATAAAAACGCCTCACTGAGCCTGCTCGACTCCAACTCGTAAAAAACTTCATTAAAATGGAAAAAAAAAAGGCTAAAGGATAACAAATAAAGTTCATTAATAAATTACTTTATAAACAATTTGTGAAGAAATGTTTTTTTCAGAACTCAATTCCTTTTTTTTAAAGTCATCTGCGGTTCTCGCCTCTCCTCAATATTATTCCTACAAAACAACGGCTTGCCTCAAGGGAGTATTTTGTGTTTTATTCTTTATTCTATTTACATAACCGATTTCCCAGCGTACCTCTTGACTGAATTTTTTTAACCTTATTTCTGCTTATGACAGTGCCTTCTACACCCCTCTCTTTGCTATGGTTATGTGTGGATAAATTTCAGGACAATGTGACAACATATAATATAGACAAAGCGATATATACCTAGGAAATGAAAATTATAATTAAAATATGGTACTGTCAGCGATTAATACAAAAAAAACATTTAATTAAACACAAGGAGTACAATAAAAGTGGTGTTACGAAGGATAGCTGAGATTCCGTACGCGCCGAAACGGCTTTTTTTCTGGTACGTATCATTAATAAATTTTTTTTTCTTTCCTTATCCTTATATTTAATTTTTGGAAAATTGTTTTTCTCTAAATTATCACTTTATGCATATACTATAGCATACATTATTAGTAATATTTCAAGATTATTGAGTTGTCGTTTGAGAATCATAGCTAGAAGACATGCTGATATAATAACATAGTCAATGAAGGAAATTAGGTTTTTTGGATAAGAAAGCAAAAATAGATGATAGAATTAGATAAGTTTTATACTAGACCATGTCACACTAGCATTAACCTAAATCGAACGAAGCGTTTAGGAAATATAGGAGTATCTTTAGTTCTTTATTGCCCCTGGCTGTTCATTTTTGACATACGGGGGTTATCTAGAGGGGTTATCTACCAACCTATCCTAACCATGATGGCAAAGTTATTTTAATTTTGTGGAAACCCTTTGATTGCATCCCAAACTCTCCAGTCCCATATCACAATCCTCGAAGAATGGTGT
>NW_027108625.1:331822-332424 GCF_000696795.3 Halyomorpha halys | reverse complement strand
TTTCTCTACATCCTGTATCATATCATTATGATCAAATTTACTTGTTGTATTTTTTATACAGTAGTAAATATCAATAAATAAAAAAAAATTCTGTGGGACTTCATCTTTAAACTTTAACCCACTCAGGCAGCATTTGAACCGAGGTTGCTAAGACCAACGTCTTTCTCCCTAGGCTACAAATGGCCGTTTATATGTATAATTCATCGATAATATAATATATTGTTGAGTGATACCCAGGCCTAGAGGAAAAAACGCAATTAACCGAAAACAAAGAAAAAAAAATTTTTATTATAGTAGGAAAGTAACCAGACGTTAAGCACATCAAGTCCACAATAATCCCACCTGTTATTTTTTCGTTTTACACTTTTCTCCAGAGAAACATCGTTCACGAACGGACCAATCATATCGATCGGTTATCTATCTTTTCTCTCCCCAAGGAGATAATCTCGTTACAATATATTAAAGTCTTATATATATGTGTATATTATAGGATAAAGATATTATATATCTCATATGTTATATAATATATATAGTATACTATTAGCTAACAGCCTGGACAATAACTTCAATCATTGAGACAAAATTAAAGGTAACAAGAGTAA
>NW_027108625.1:326674-331142 GCF_000696795.3 Halyomorpha halys | reverse complement strand
TTCTATGAATTTTTTTTTCTTCCGTGGCAAGACAAAGGACGAAAAATACCGTGAAAAAAGAAACAGTAAACAACTTTTTTCCGGAAATAACATCCGGTCCAATGACTCTTTATGTTTATATTCTATTCCCTAATTTATAATAATAAGCTTGGACGATTCCGATTCAGATGACGAAGATCCTTTGCTTCTTCCATTTTTGCAGAAGCTCTTGAAGCATTTGAAGTTGTAAAACGTTTTATATATGCGAAAGAAATTAGCGAGAACGAATTTAACACCTTAACAGAATGCGAAGGAATGATGTATTCAGCCAAAAGCAACATGAAACAAACAAATAAACATAACACAATTTTTTTGACAAAAATTAAAAAATTCGGATTAAAGATAAATTAAATTTGCATACAATAATTTTTTTTTTCACTTTACTTTGTTTTTCTTTCAACTGCATACAAGATATGTATATGTACCTACTAATTACGAGAAAAAATTCTCAAAAATATACATGCATAATATGTATAGTGTATTCACTTACACGAAATATTCACTTATACTAAGAATTTTTGATATCCCCTCATATTCGTATAACTGAGACTTCACTGTATATATATATATATATATATATTGATTATATAGCTAGTAAATATATATACATATACAGCAGGCAATAGGGAGCATTAGTATTCGAATTCTATAAAGAACACGACCAATATCGAAGTTTACAAGACCCCTGGTGTCTAAGCTTTGACGTTGATGGAAACGAACAGACAAAACACGACATGCCAGAGTCAGTGTGATTCGATCTTGGCCTCGCGTGATTGGCCGAGGTGCACCCACAAATATTTGTGAATCTTGTTATTTTCTATGACAGTACGTGCTTAGTCCTGTCTGGAAATATTAGCCCATCTTCAGCACCCTGTCAGCTCACTGATAGCAGATTGAAAATTATCAATTAATTTTTGTTGTTTGAGATGGTGTGAGGCATAATTATTTCAACCAAGAAAGGAAGGCACATAGTAATGGTTTTCTTATCCTTATAAATAGGGAATTTTTTTTTTATCATTAATAAAAATAAATCTTTCTTATCTTGTCTTAAATTGTTAATATATATATAATTCATCTTATTTTTGGAGGCTAATAATGTTTTTTTTCTTTTGTCAACAGTTTTTTTTTAATAAGTAGGCCTGGAGGCAGTAATATGTGAAAAATTCAGAAAAACAACAATGGACAATCACCTAAAGTTCTTCCCTTAAGCATACAATAGCGATGTACACCTGGATAAAATAAATGCAATAGCGTTAAATGAATCAACAATTATTGATTTAAAATAAATCAATATTTTCTTACATTGTACTCTAAACGTTTTAGATTTTTGTTTTTATTTTTCTCTTGTTATAAGAGTATGTTGGTGTTGTTGCTGGTTGGGTCTTTAGGGCGTAAAACCGTGAGGTCATTTACACCCATGTTTCGCACTTTATAATTATATTTCAATATTTGAAATTCATTGAAATAATTACTAAATAAATTTAAATAATTACTAATTTTAGAATTTTTAGTAGGTATAACAAAATTTCGGGCTTAAACCTTATTCAAAAGGCCATTCCTTTTTAAAGAAAACGAAAATCATTTCCATGTTCTTTTGCTCATCATTCAGAGCATCCGATAAACTCGGTCCCACTCCCAATCTATTTAATTTCATGGAATAGAAACGACATTCTTCAAATATGTGATTGACTGTAAGTACACTGTTGCAGTATTGACATTTTGGCGGTGGCTGCTTACTGATCAGATATCTATGAGTTAAATTCATATGACCTATTCTCAATCTGGCTATAGCTACCTCCTCCCTGCGATTGGAACGGTTTGATGTGGTCCATGGTTTAATGGTTTTTTAATAGTTTTTAATTTGCTTGGCGGGCTTTCTTTCCCACTAGCTGATATACCATTTTTCATTGGAAGACTTATTTCTTGGGGTGTCAGAACGGATTTGTATTTCACGACTTCTGGAGGTGGGAGTAATGAATACAAATATAACAGTTTAACAAGGATAAAAAACTGCAATACAGTCGAATGCTTCTATTTTTCCGTTGTTCTACTATATATATATATACATATAAAATCTTTGATATTTTGTATTTTTCTATGGTTTAGTATTACTAGCAATGATAACTGTTTCTTTTAACAATTAACATAAATTAAAGGTAATTTAGAGAAAGATTTTTTTTTTAAAATACGCATTCAATCCCTGTCTGTCTATTTCAGTGAGAATACTACCTATCTGACATTAAACATCTATTAATTGTACATTATTTTTACTTCAAATCATTATAGTCGTTTACCAGAAAAAAAAAAATAAAAAATAATCAGTTCTATAAAGAGGCACGTCCAGACAATAGATTTTATCAAAAAGGTCACATCCCAGATATACATACTCGATTTAAGTATGCAATTTCAATTTTTTTGTGACTTTTCGTTTTTGAGCTAGGCTGGTCATAGAAACGCAGACCATTTTGCAAGACTAGGTTTTTTTTTTCGGACTAAGGTAACCCAAAAAAGGTATTTCCGTCTAAAACTATAATCTATACTTTGCAGGCATCCCAAACTCTCCAGTCCCATATCACAATCCTCGAAGAATGGTGTCGAAATTGGAGGATAGAAATAAATCCCATCGAATCACATTACATCTTGATGAACGACTAACCAGGAATCCTCACACAAGACTGAAAAGACAGGAAACTGCACGCAGATTTCGACTATTACAGCTCTTACTAGACTAACGGTTTATACTTCCAACTCATTACAAAATACTGATCTACATGACAATAATAAGGGCCATCTGGACATACGGAATTGAGCATTGGGGCTCCACTAAACCTTCGAATTCCTCTTGTATCCAATCTTTACAATCCAAAATTCTTCGTAAAATCCTCAATGCTCCCTATTTCGTTACTAATAAAACCATCCATAAAGACCTAAATGTTCCTTATGTAACCGATCTAGCCCGAACCCGATATTATTCCTTCCATAATAAACTCCCTACCACCCAAACCCATTAGTTTCTAACCTTGCTTCCTCTTCCATTCCTGGCAATCCTCAGAGGCACCTGAAAAGAAGATGGCCTCGTGACCTTATAGTGTAAACTGTTTTTAGAGTTCTACTACTGGGTAGTTTCTCTACATCCTGTATCATATCATTATGTCATTATGATCAAAGTTACTTATTGTATTTTTTATACAGTTGTAAATATCAATAAATAAATATAAAAAAAAATACTTTGCAGAATCACAATACTTCCCTTTACTATATATTCTATATATAGGTAAGCGAAACCGAAAATGAAAAATAATTTTGTATCTCCTTGCATCTCAATACCGCAATTCATATTATAATTAATGTTGCAACCTTCAGTTAATGCTTGACAAGGAGTCGGAAAAAAATATTATATTGTCAGATTTTAGTAAAAGATGTTCAGAATAAGGATTTGAAAAAAAAGGTGCGATACTGAGGCAGGTAAAGGAATGCCTGTGCCTCTGGAGATGGCTATGCAGATAGAACTAATAACTTAGCTCTATTAAATAAAACATAACTTCTCTCAGGTACCTGTTTGGGTTCGTCATTCTCTCACATGTTTGTTTGTATTTTATGTGGGAAACTTTTGTTTTTTTCTTGATGCCTCATTCGATATTCGAGACAGCGATGATTTTAATAACGTCCCTAGATTTTGTGGTGTCATGGCTCATGATAGACGAAGGCTGGTTTGAAAAAAAAATGCTTAAAAAAAGTGCGGTTGCTCAAGAAATTTCTAAATCTCTGATTTCAATCTCATTGCTATAGGTTGGTCGCGAGCATTATACAGCCTTCAAATTATTCCTTACTCGTTTCAGAACATACATTTATATATATTCACTTTCACGTACTGATTTCCAAATTATTATCTAAGCGATTGACTACCACCCATTTGAACAATTTTCATAAAAGTACTGATGATAATGTTGTAAAATTTAAACACTTTTGCAAAAGTATGACAGAAATATAAAAATAAAATAGTTTACTAAAATTTATTTTCAGCTCAAATCATTTATAAAATTGTTAAAGTAAATCAAAGGATTATTTAAAGTAAACCACAATGGTTCCTACTCTTCCCACTTCTTTCAGCCCGTTGGTGTTCCTCAGGGTAATATCCTCGGTCCCATCCGCTACACAATCTATACAGCAGACATCCCAACACTATCCACACCACGTATGCCGATGACACATGTGTGCTCGCTGTTAATAATAACAGTTTAATAGCATCCCAAACTCTTCAATCCCATATCACAGCCCTCGAAGAATGATGTCGTAATTGGAACATTAAAATTAATTCCTATAAATTCCATCAAATTACCTTTACCCTACGTCGTAAACCTACTGACTGCCCTACAGTATACTTCAATAATGTTGCCCTTACCTCTGTTGAACAGATCCGCTACCTTGG
>NW_027108625.1:325521-326624 GCF_000696795.3 Halyomorpha halys | reverse complement strand
TTTGTGAATGAGTTTATTTGTGACGTAATAAGGAGCATCAAGGATTTTACGTAGGATTTTGGATTGTAACGATTGGATGCGGGAAGAATTTGTTGCTTTGGTGGAGCCCCAGAGCTCAATTCCATATGTCCGAATTGGTCTGATTATTGTGGTGTATACTACTTTTTTGTAGTGAATGGGTTGTAGTGAAAGTTTAGAGCGTTTGTCACAAAGTGTTGTAGCAATCGGAATCTACGAGCAGTTTCTTGTCGTTTATATCAATGCTTCCATTACAAACTTCCTAACCAATCAAACATATTAGTTTCTAATCTTGCTTCCTCTTTTATTCCGGACAATTCTCCGAGGTGTCTGAAAAGAAGATGGCCTCGAGATCTTATATTGTAAAAATGTTTTTAGGGTGCTACCATTGGGTAGTTTCTCTACATGCTTGTTCCATACCATTATGATTTCCTCAAATTTACTTGATATATTTATGTACAGTTGTAAATATCAATAAATAAATTTAAAAAAAATAAATTATAGAATCATTATATAAAATACTAAGATTAATTTTATCGATTTATAACATCCTCTCAACTGACTCATACATAGTTTAGAACATACTTTTTATTTAGGCGTTATTCGTAATACTTCACTGCCTACTACGATTTTCTATCTTAAATATTTGTTTTACTATTAATAATAATACAATTGTTGGCTTTCCAATGATAATTAATATTTCTATATTACTTCATCTTCTTAATTTATTTAAGATCATTTCCTGGTTAAAAATTGATAGCAATGATCATAGTTTCTTTAATATGTAAGATTTATTAAAATTTCCAGGTTTTATTTTTTTCTTGACATTCATCTTTGCAAATTTTGATTTGCAATAACTTTCAGTTATTTAAAACATAAATATTATATAATTAATAGTAATAAAATCTATTTTAATTTCCTTTCTTCTTGGATAGTACTTAAGCGTAGGTTATCTTCTGACTGGACAACCAGTTATTTTTAATCAGTCTAATGAGTTAAATTCATATGACCTATTCTCAATCTGGCTATAGCTACCTCCTCCCTGCGATTGGAACGGTTTGATGTGGTCCATGGTTTAATGGTTT
>NW_027108625.1:321759-322626 GCF_000696795.3 Halyomorpha halys | reverse complement strand
TTAGAATTTAAAAAAATAAAAATCTCTTAAAATTCTTTCATAGAAACAATTTAATTTCAAAATACCTTTCATGAAATACTTGTCAGATACCAAGTAAGAAAGAGGTGAATCCTCCTCAGGATACGGAACGAAATGCCTTAAATAACACTGTTCCAATTAAGGACATCTTTGCTCAGCTGAAGAATGCAAGCATTACAGAAGCTTCATTACGCAGCGACATCTCGGCAATTTCATAATTCGCTGAGATCATCTCTTCAACTTAAAATGGCTCTGTAAGGAGAAGTATTATAGAAAATAAGGGATGATATATAACTAGAAAACATAATTATCTCAGGGATATTTTATGATTGTACTGTTGGATTGGGCCACCAATTAAAGGCAAATTTTGAATGTTTTCGAGCTTCGAAATTGGTCGGAATTTGATTAAAAAGCGTAAAGAAATTTAAATTTCTATCAACCGAAATATTAAAAAAAGATAGTGAAATAGTGAATATTTAAATCAATATTTTTTTCATGCTAATGATTAATATTTAACTATTAATTATTCGTAAATAAATACGAAAGCCTATGAAATAACGGTTCTTACAATGTTAAAATATTTTGTACTCCGGGAAACAGAACCTTACAGCGAGTATATCGGTCGATGTATTACACGGTACAACCTCTCGAAGGAGATCGTAACATCAAGAATAGTTTTTTTTTTTAATTATTTATTTAATGTAATTTACAACTGTACAAAATAATACAATAGGTAAATATGTAGTATGTTACGTATACACTTGAAAATCTTGGAAAGGAACCACCCATTGGTGGTATTTCAAACATTAATTTAAATTAGAAGGTCCCGTGGCCATCTTCTTTTCAGAC
>NW_027108625.1:315937-317074 GCF_000696795.3 Halyomorpha halys | reverse complement strand
GTTAGGGTGGGTTGGGATGTCAGCTGTATAAACCGTAAAAAGAATGGTACCTAAGATACTACCTTGAGAAACACCGGCGGACTGAGAAAAGAGAGATGAGTAAGCTAGGTTATGATTTACTTTAAAGGTTCTATCAGTGAGGTAGGAGCGGATTATAAGGAAATATTCAAGAATAGTAAAAGGGAATCTCATAGCGACGGTCTTGTCTCACTTAGAATCCCTCATTCGTAGTCTTTCCCATTTGGAATTCCACAGATAAGTGCACTGGTAAAGAATTAGAAGTTACGAAGTCGATTTCACTACCAAAAGAAACTACAATGACCATTATTTAAGTTTTATTTTATTCAAAATTTTAGCGAAATCGAGGAATCAATATCTGAGTAATTTAGAATTTTTGTTATGGTAACAGGCTTATTTCCTGATCTATTATCCAAAAACAAATTTTCTATGTTGGCTTTCGTGGATGACCTGGTCTAAAAAATATTATTTTCCAACGGGAGCTCCATGTTTGAAACCTCTTAAAGTACTGGAAAACCTAATATAAAATCTTGTATATGATTATAAATTTCGCATATGAAATTTTGTCCGAACAATGATAAATAAATGTATTTTAGCATATATAATTAATACTGCTAGCCTGTAGTGCATAAATGTTACAAACTACTTTATATTAGATTTAACTAGCTTTAGCTTAAGTGCTGGCATCTACCTGTACGTTTAATGGTTCCTTAGATATAGTTTTTCATAAATTAAAAAAATTGGCTGAACAACTTGTCAATTCATTTTGGCAAATTTCATGAAAGCTACTACTCCAACGAAAATAAACGTTTAAACACTTTACAGTAGTACACTAAACTGGTTTTAATTTGGATGCTCAGGAATGCTATACAAGATCCGTAAATTCCTACCCCCTACATACTTTCTCATTATCCGTTCTTATCTTTCCGACAGATTATTTCAAGTAAATTACAACGGCGCTTATTCATCCCTATTCCGTCAATCTGCTGGTGTACCTCAGGGTAGTATCCTTGGTCCTATCCTTTATACAGTTTTCACAGCTGACATTTCAACCCATCGTAACACAATCCTCACCACGTATGCCGATGACACATGTCTATTGTCAGTGAACAATGATCC
>NW_027108625.1:313523-313982 GCF_000696795.3 Halyomorpha halys | reverse complement strand
ATTCTCCACATGTTTTTATCATGTTACTATGTCACCTACAGCAAATTTACTTGTTGTATATATGTGTATACAGTTGTAAATATCAATAAATAAATTATCAAAAAAAAAAAAAAATTTGGGTGCTAACTGACACTGAGTGTGTAAAGTTTCTTGAGATTTAGTTTTAGTAAAATAAATTCACCAACTACTGATTTTTTAATACTTTTTTTTAATGTGAAATATTGTTATTTTAAAAAGTGTAATGTTCTATTAGGTTTTTAGTGTTGTACGTAGAATTACAGATATGGAACTCCCAACGAAAATATTTTTTACAGCCGCCATCTTTTATTCCACCCAACTGTGGCTAGCAGACTAATCAATTTTGACCAGCTGTATATATAATTTTCATTAAAGTCATTAAAAATATATATCTATGTATATTAGATATGTATTGCTAATATATATACGGTTATTTTTAAT
>NW_027108625.1:297571-312877 GCF_000696795.3 Halyomorpha halys | reverse complement strand
CTCCACCCGCCCTCATCTCATTTTTCTAACACAAATAATTTTTCGTACTCTTCCTCCTTATCAAATATTTTTCAAATCAATTCCAAAATGTTGGTAGATAAATTTTAGGTAAATAGATTTTTTTCCTTGTCTGTGAAAAATTTTTTGAGAGCAGTATTAAAAAAAATCGGAAGTGAGCCCCCCCCCCCTTGGTGCTGCTAGGGTTAATAGCAAAAATATATTCCACATTCGTAGAATGTAGATGGAGGATAATGATAACAGGGATGAAAATGAATAGATTTTCTCAAAATATATTAAATGAAATACACTATAAAGGGTTGATTTAAATAATATTCCATAAAAAGTTTTTTGTTTTTTTTTACATTCAATATTTTTTACGGTTAACAGCTCTTGTTTTAAAGGAAATATTTAACGATTAAGTAGACACTCGAAAGTGGCCTATCAATGGAAATAAATAAATAAAATAATACGGAGAACCCTGCACAAGTTGGATTATATGTTTATAATTCTTCTAAACAAAAAATTGAAAAGGAATTTAAAAGAGGGAGAGGATGAAAAAAAAGTAGGGGATTCTTCGGGCTCCTTCCTAAATCGGATTAAAAGCAAACTCCACAGATACTTAAGACCCTGAGTCTGAAATATTACACTTTATGGCCGATAAAAGAAGAAAAAAAACCTCGAAAGTTGAGTGCATGTTTACGTCGGCTGCATATTCGGAATATCGAATTATTTACGGCTCAATAAATATTTTAGTTACATAAAACATTTTCAGATCCTTCTTAGGGTTAATTTTTCCTTTTTATGAAAAGACATAAATACTAACGATTCTGTAAATAATAGAAAAAATAAATAATAATGATAATTTAGTTTTCAATCGCTACAATTTTTAATTGATTTTTTTTTTTTTATTTCAATGTATTAATATTTTACTGTGAAATATAGTATAGTTGGGTGACTACGGTACTACGTCGTTTTTCAAGTTTGAATCGTTCTGGCGGGCTTCTAATATGGCTAGACAAGTCCTGAAGATTTCCTACGATCGCTAGCAGTACCAATTCGGATTCATATCAAAACTTCGGTTGCGAGTCCTCTTGGGTTGTTGAACGAAAAAATGTTATTCGATGATTTTACGTTAATTAAATAGCAATACATAATGCGTTTTATAGGGTGGCTTTAGAAAACTCCCTGTGTTCCATTTTTAACCTTATAAATTATGGTAGAAACTCATTTACTCAAATTGACCATGTATTTTTATCAGACAGTAGTGTAACATAATACCTCGTGTCTAGAAGAAGAATTTAGGATGTTCGTATTGGTATTATACCGAACACAAGAGACTTCAACATTCAAGAGAAGCTGTATAAGTAAGGCCACGTATTAATAAGATAGTGAATTTGTTCATGTGAGATTTTCCCAGATAGGCCCTACATAATATTCCTGTGGTATGCCCCGAATTGAAAGATACCTATGTTTTATGTACCCTATTACTGTTCTTTAATGGTTCAAACAGTTAATTCTCCAAAAGGTATAGGAGAAGGTTTTTTTAAACTAAGAAATTCAATAAGCAACATTTTTTTCAATTAGGCTGAATTATTGGAAAAAAAAGTGTCTATGGCTTAAAAATCTTCTAGAACTTGTAAGGATTCACTCCTGAAGAGGTGACAATAATACAATATTTTTCTACATGGAATTTATACCATGTTTACCATTGGTAAAACTTGGTTTATCATGCATTGCTTGGGGTAATTAAAAAAAAAATGGTATATCTTGCCTACTATTCTAAGAACACTTTTTCATGCAGTAATTAAATTGAAGCCTGATAGTTTAGAATTTAAGGAAAAAAATCATTATTGCTGTAGTGCAAATGTATATTATTGTTTAGATTCTATGCAAGTCACCCCACTTTACCGTATTGTCAGTTAGGAACTAGTCTGACTACATTAGGAAAATTATGATATTTCAGTCATGACGGTCTTCACCCAGCAGCTTCTGAACAGAACGCGAGGCTAATTCATTCATTTGACTTTGATCAAACCACTATCTATTTTGTTGCAATTGTTAATAAATAACCAAAATGCTCATCTCAGAATCGATTCACAAGTGCCTAAAACCAAATCCTGTTAAAGGTCTCGAAAATTGTTTTTATATATTTCTATCTCGCCTCTACTATATACATGATGGTCTAATTTATCATTCTCATCCATATTCAAACGTTATGTACTCATTGCAGAATAAGAAAGAATTTTGAAATTGTATTGAGTTCATTAGTTAGTAGCTATTATAATCTACAAGATTAAATAAAATAATTATCACATTTTTATTTGTGTATTTATTGGCTCATAATAATTTTATAGTTTAAAATTATAGAGGTATAATAGCACTAAGTGATCAATTACGTTAGAGGTTATTAATTTCACCTCTCTAAACTTTGAACTATTAATGTCAATTTGAAGTTTAAGGTCGAGTCTTTGACCTAGTCATGATGACTTCTAAAGTTCGCTTTAATATTGCTTCTAATAGATGAAACATTTTTTAAATGTAGCCTATTTTCAAATAGTCGATTGTAAATTAAAGATTTTTTTTTTTTTTGTAAAGACCTGAAGAAACCATAAAGTTGTTTATATTAATTCCTGCATCATGTACCGAAATATATAAAGCCCACTTCGAAAGGTTTCACCAAAGAAAATTCGGCTTTTCTGTGAAGAATCTTCACTTATGTACTATAAAATATTTTTAAATTACTCAAGTTTAATAGTTTTTTGTAGTTATTTCTTATTCAAAACACCAATTTGTATAGTTTTCATTGTATTAAACAATGCATTACTTACAAAAACACAAAATTGATTGCTTTTAAGACCTTCTATCGCCTCTTTAATGAATTAATATATGCATTTCACATAATTCTTTTTGCAAATCAGGAGTCAAATTCAAACCAATTCTGAAATTGGCTGTTATTAAAGGTTGTTTTTCCAGAGAATGGTTTTCTGTAGTTCAAAACAGTTTAAAAAAAACCGTGTAGGCCTCATGAGGCGACATGTTTCCGTGACAACGTATACTCTATGCTAATATTACATAAATATAAATTAAAATCAATCCAATGTTATATATTTGAAATAATAAACCAGTTCACATATTGAATTCAGATATTTATTTTTGCTTGGTTATACATTAATTAATTTTTATACATATGATATAATATCCATATATTAAACGAAGTCAATTTCCGTTACGGGACACTTTTTCTAACATGGCATCCCGCAAAATGATTTATAAGACGTTGTCACGTCAATATGGGGCCGTCCGTAGCACAGGCAGCTGTAGTTGAGAACTGCAGAGGCACCGTTTCGAATCCGGCCTGTGGTGTGGGATTTTTTCATTTATATGGTGGTCCCATGAAATGAAAAATTGACCCTCCATCATGATTAGAATGGGTTGCCACCTCTAGGTTTACAATGTAGTGCGAATTAAAAAAATATATATTATATTTCACTATAGGTTCACGCATAACGATTAATTTAGTCGAACCGAAGTTTCGACTAAATCTAAATCTAAACCTATGATTCTTTCTTAGACTGCAATGAGAACATACGTTTTTAAGGTCGCTGAGAAAGATAAATTAGGCTATTGAGTATACAGTAGAGGTGACATAGAAATATGAAAAACATTTTTCGAGACTTGTTTGTTTTACGAAAATTGTATTCTCATCTCAATGGTGTGATTAGAACTTACCTAATTACCGGTGATGCGGTGAGATGGATGCGCTGGGATCTCAATGAGCTCAACCCCTCGCACGTGGGGGATAGAGTCGGCTCAGGGATCCTCGGTTCGATTGTTAAATATTTTATATAAGAGTGTAAATGTGACTGGAAATTATTTTGTTTATGTATTTATATTATTGTTGAATTCTATTTATTTATTTTTTCATGTACATAGTTTGATTATATTCAGTTTCAGGTTATCCTTCTGTTTGATATATTTAGTGAGAGATTTTACTTAATTTTATGTACATTTTTTTTTAAATTTATTTTTCTTCTTATGTAACTTTATTTTAGTATGAATTTTATGACTATTACCTATTTCCCAACGTTTTGGCAGATTGTAATATCTATCAATAAATAAAGTTTTGAAATAAAAATAGCAGATAGGTCTTATTCTCATTGAAAAGGTATATACCATGCTTAAATGAGGAATTACAAAAAAATATTCCTCTAAAGTACTTTTTATTTTGTTTATTTGAAATAATGGACAATCATACATTTTTATTAATAATGAAAAATAAATAAATATAAACTATAAAAGGATTTGATAATGAACTTATTTTAAAAATAAAAAAATCAAGTTAAAATCACATTTCCGGATATAAGATTGATAATATAGACTTAATATATACCGTTGGAAAGCCTAAGACTTTCCTGAACACTGTTTAAATTTGTGCAAGTCTGTAAGTCAACTGAAAGGCTGACTTGAAAAATTAGAGCCACAGCGAATAATTTTGAAATATCTGTTCTGAAAAAAACAATGATTAATTCCGACTTAAAATTGGATGGTAATGCGATAGCAATTATACCAGATTTTTAATAATAGCATGCACATTTTTAATTTCTAACTGTATTTAATATAAATAAACTAAATAGTAAAAATGATTATTCCATTAAAAATGGAAAGAATCCAAAAATAACCATTTCGGTGAATTCGATATGGTTCTTAGTTACTTTTTTTTATGAATGTATCTATATTTCATAATGAAGGTTGCATCCTGATATCCTGATATTGATATACACATCCTCAGGCGATGCTTTGTAATCAACAACGCAGGGTATTATGCAACAATAAATTCAATTCCGGACAGCAACATTGATTTAAAAAAACCAACTAATTGACAGCATCTGGTCATAAATAAAAGTTGAGAGCCCAATTAGAAGCGATTGCAAGGTAAGGCACAGCGTGAATAGTGTAGTCGCTACGGTGCATCGCGCTAACTCCATTAGAGCTCTCATAGCATATTATAATGTTTGTAAATGTATTCTCATTGACTTGAATTTTAATTACACGCCATTCGTTTCCAGCGAATAGGAAAAACTAAGATATTACATATGATAACACGAGGTATAAATAAACAAACATGCTAGATAAGTGTGAATAGTTTAGAATCTATACTCTGTTTTATATACATATGTATCAGCAAATAATACAACTATATTTAGGAGACGTTTCACAACTTTATTGTTAGCATAGTCATGCTATACAATGAAAAGATTTGTATATTTATATAGAACAAATGATTTCTTCATCTAATTATAAAATTACATGTACATAGTATAATTTAAGATTATTAACTATTATAATTAAAACATTACTTATAATTGCCTACATTAGTTTCTTCTGCATTACTGTGATAAAACTAACTCGAGGATAGTCCTAGGACTGAATAGGGTTGAAATGGAACCGTTGTATCTAGCTAGTAGTCTATCTGTTTTTGTATTTTGTCTCCTTATATTTAGTGTTGTTAATAATATCTTATGTATTTATTAGGTTGGAGTAACATGAATTTAAATTTTGTACCCTGACATCCCAACAACTCCTAACACTATCCTTACCAAGTATGCTGATGACACAGTAATAACCCTTTGATTTTGACATCCCAAACTCTCCAATCCCATATCACAGCCCTCGAAGAATGGTTTCGTAATTGGAGGATTAAGATAAATTCCAACAAATCCCATCAAATCACCTTTACCCTTCGTCGTAAACCTACCGACTGCCCTACAGTTTCATTTAATAATGTTACTATTACCCCTGTAGAACAGATCCGCTACCTTGGACTACATTTGGACAAACAATTAACCTGGAATCCTCACACAAGACTGAGAAGACAGGAAACTGCACGTCGATTTCGACTATTACAGCACTTACTAGACAAACGGTCAAAACTTCCAACATATAACTAAAGACTGATCTACATGACTGTAATAAGGCCAATCTGGACATACGGAGTTGAGCTTTGGGGCTCCACTAAACCTTCGATTTCCTCTCGTACCCAATCCTTACAATCCAAAATCCTCAATGCTCCTTACTTTATCTCAAAGCACTAAGTGTTAAAACGAACCTGAAATTGGAAAACGGTGTGAAATTTTAAGATAAAATACTTAAAATTTTAATAATTATTCTCAAAGTGGTTGAGTATGTGGGAAAATAGGGAAAAAAAGTTAATATTTATATATTTAAATGTATTGTATATTTGCTATTCTAATTTTTTTTTTTTTAATTTTTTGTACCTAATATTTTTAGAAATTAATTCATAAAGAAAGTAATACGTCATTCCTTCTTGGCACCCCTGGCATAAGCTAGAAGCATCCACTTTAAGAACCGATGTTCTAGTAAATCAGTAAAAATTTAAAAAAATAGTTATTAAAAAAATTAAAGTTAAAGACAAAGATTTTTTTTATACGTCATTTAAGCCTACTCAAACTATTTCATTGAGGATAAGATCTGGCTGATGTTAAGAATTACTTAACTCTACATCGATTTACTAATTTTAATTAAAACTACTGTAATAAAATCCTTTAAAAAAATAATAAAATAAAATCGATTATATTAAGTGGCACTTTCGGTAAGTAAATTATAACTGTACCTGCACCTAAATGGGTAATTTGAGTTTCGTGTGATTTTCAAATTTTGAACCAGATTGTTTACATTCACATATATTTATCAAGCCTTAGGGCACCACAATACTATATTTCATCGTTAAATATAAAATGTACTAACAATTTTTCTTAAAAATGTGAAAATTCTTGAAATGAGCAAATTCGTGTAGTAATCCAAAACTTTCGAATCAACATATTTTTTTGAAGTTTGGCCGAATTCGAAGCTAGAGGACAAAAGATGCAGTCACACAATTTTTTTTTTTCAATTTTGATTAATTAACTATCAAGTGTGAATTGAAGAAAAAAATGCTAATAATGTTAGTATTATTGATGTAGACAGTTGAAAAGGACAAAACACTTTTTAGTTTTTGAATTGAGATTGTGTGGTTAATACATGACAAGTGCCAGCCAACATTTTAAATAAACTGTTACCATTCAGTGATTAAGGTTATCTTCTTGAAAATGGTTTAAGAGCCCCGTTTTTACAATTAAATTTTACGTTAAATTTACGTTGAGAGTAAATTTGAAGGTTTTATTGTTTGTTTGTTTTTGTTTAGTGGCGCCAAACTTCATTGGTCATCAACGCAATTTATATTTTATTTAATTTTGCTAATATTCGTTAAATTGTATTTATTTTTTAATTTGATAATTTAATATTTTTATTTATTTATTTGATTATTATTATTATTATTATTGTTATTATTATGGTTATTATTATTATTATTGTTATTGTTATCATCATCATCATCATCATCATCATCATCATCATCATCATCATCATCATCATCATCATCATCATCATCATCATCATCATCATTATTATTATTATTATTTCCAATCAAATTATATTTCTGTCAGCAAATTTTGTGATTTTAAAAACTGAAACACCAATTTTATTGCTTTATCATCGTCTCCAAGAGTTTTTGAGATATCTTGTTTTAGTCCTAAGCTATTGAGGTGTGGTGTGAAATATGGGCATCGTTGGAAAATATGCCTTATTGATTTTTCTTACAATACTGGCAGTTGGGAGGCGTTTCTTTTAAGATAGGAATGGGTGAGCCTCGTGTGACCTATTCTCACCCTGGTCAGTACAACCTCCTCTCAACGGCATTTGCGACTGGAGGTACCCCAGGGCTTGACATACTTTTTAATAATTTTGAAGTGGTGTTATTGTTAATTTAAAACAATCTCAAACAATCAATTAATAAATGTATTAAAATAGTAATCTAAAATGCTCTTTATCGTTTAAAAAACTTAATTCATTTCAGTTTATTTTTTCTGACTGATTTTTGTGCATTATCTAGATGTATATAAAAAAAGATATATTACCACTAAAACAACGAAATTTAACTTAGCATTATTATAAAATATTATGCAATAATTTTGGCTATAACAAGTAATCCTTCAGAGAAGATAGGAGCGATAGAATTGAGCTTCTGTTTAATTTTGTAAAAGTTAATTAGGTAATTTTACATGCTCCTATATAAAACATGTAGCATTATGCATTTACTCAATAAAATCTAGTATTAATTTAATTATTTTGTTTATAGTCTATTGAAAACTAGAATTCAAAATTGTTAAAGATCACAAATACGTCCCCATACCATATATTCCATATATCCATATGGATCCAGTTCTGATCGTTATTTGAAGTACATTTTACTTCTGTCAAAAGCAGGGAAATTTCTCCAGGCCCATATGGAAGTGAAGAATACAGTTATGATAAAACTAACTTTATTTAATCTTTGATATTGCGCAGAGACCAGCTGGCCCGCGCAGGATTAATAAAGTACAGAAACCGGATCCTAGCGATCGAGTTACCAATCATTAGCCGACTAGACCTGTAGTCCCCCTTGTCCGCCGATGGCCGTCGTGACCAGCGGATCGTTTCCACGCCATCTGATAGCATTGACAGTCCAGTGCTGCTATCGCTCTTTGGAAATATTTAGGAGGTGCATGTCCTTATGCAGCAATAAATCCTTTGCAAAGATTACTCCCTCATGGTCTGACTCAATAATTTGTCCTATTAGTTTTACTCAATAATCAACCAATTCATTTCTACTCCAGCTTGAAACAGTTTGGAGTCATCTTCTACCAGTACCTCTCCTGGAATAATCATATTTTCCAGATCTAGAACCTAAATTAAATAATTCCTTCGATTTCTCAAATTCCTCAAAATATCTGTCAGCTCCTAGTATCCTGTATGGTTTTCCTCATCTTTGACAGTTGCTTGTTATGCAGCAAACTATCTGCTACGCTTTTTACTGCTAGACTATCTGCTAGGAAAGAGATGAAACTGAAAAGATTTATTTGAAATAGCTTTATACTACTTTTCGATGGTAATACCTCCTAAGTGTTTGTCTTTTCTGTCTTCCCTGGGGACTCCCAACTCGGGTTCGTAGGAAAATAGAAGTATCCATGTATTCCACAATTTAAGGTAGAACGGCTTATTCCATCGACGCCAGCTCACACAAATTTTGTAACCTTACATCTTAAAATTTTACTCAGGTATTGTCGTATAAGTATCCTGGTATTTCTTAACTTTTGCTGGGTTCTGGCATTTTCCTACTTCTACCAAAAGGTTTCCGCCATCTATCCATGTATATTATATTTATACATACCTTCTTGTAGGACCCCATTCTTCGCCAAATCCTTAACCTCCTATAGGAATTCTCCTTCTATACCTATTTTAATAACTGTTCATTTACCAACAACAAAATCAAACCACCGGTTCGACGTAAGCAACTTGTATAGCTATAAGATCAATTACCTTATAACTTTCGATAGATATTATATATTTATTTACGTAAGAACCAACAGCCCAGAACAGAAAAAAAGTCAGCAAGGTGGTCATGTGAATATACAATAACAAATAAAAAGTAAAAAGTAATTTTTTTTAATGTAATAATATTAAAAGAAATTGCTAAAAACCAACAATTAAAAAAATATATAGAGTTTTAGCTTAGGTATTTCATAAATTGTAATAATTATGACTTCAACTAAATTTCCACCTGTGTAAAAATAGTAACTAAACTTTTTTTCATTTTATTTATTTCATTTTTTAGTTCACTTACTCAGCCTTTACTGGCTTTTTATGAGTGACACCGTGAGAAGGATGCGTTGGGATCTCGAAGAGCTCTGATTTACCCCTCATGCGTTTGGGAATAAAGTAAGCTCGGGTCAAGAGTGTAAATATTATACTTAAAAATGTAAATTTTGTTTTTATTTTATCATTACTTATGTTTTTATTTTATCATTACTTATTTTATCATTACGTTAGGAACTTTACTTATTTTATTCTATTCGTGTATCTTCATGTCTTGATTATTTTCATTTAATTCTTATTATTATACCAATTCACTAGGTGTAAATTTATTTATTGATTTATTATTTAGAATAATGAATTTTTTTTCAGTTATTTTTGTAATTATTTTTTATTTAACTTTTTTAATAATTATTATTTTATTTTTATTTTTTACTTTATTTTCATTTTAGTAGGTGTTAATTAAATTATTAGTAGTTTCACTTGAGATCAATTTATATTTTTTTATCTAGCTTGAAAATTGTATAGCCTCCACAATGCCCTATTAGTCAAAACTATAATATTTACACTTCACTTATGTGTATCATTTGTATGTGTTATTTTGGTAACGACCAATATATGTCATCTGGTCGGAACGTAGTGAATGTAATTTTTTAAATAAATAAAATAAAATTTATCTTATTTATACATAATTTTTTTTAATGTTATTTTAAAAATAATTAATGTGATTAAAACTTTTAAAAAAACTCTTAAAATATATACAAACAAAAGAATTGACAAGATGAACATAATCAAACTATCTGTATGAAAAATAAATAAATAAAATAACATAATGTTAAAATAATATATACAATATTTACACAATCGACCTGAGGATCCCTGAGCCCACTCTATCCCCCACATTACCCCATAAATATAAACATTACCCCACGTGTGAGGGGTAAAGCAGAGTTCAAGAGATCCCAGCGCATCCCTCTCGCCGCATCACTGGTAATGTTTAATTCATATTAATGAATAAATTTAGAATTATTTAATAGGTTAAATATTTATTTTTAATTATTGCTCTAACTAAATAAAATTCGAAGACGAAAAAAAAAAGGATGTAGTGAATGCTGAAAGCTAATATAACTTATTTTGTCTAGTTGTTTTTGCTATTTATTTTGGGTTTGGTATTAAATTTAAAAGCATTAATAAAATTTTCCGTAATCTATGAATTATGGAATAAGAATGGTGGAAGAATAATGGTTCATTTATTTATCTATGAATTATGGTTTAGCTTATTTTATGAGAAAGCAAGGAATTTGACATTTCTTTTTCTTGTTTTTTCGCTTACTAAGGAATATAAATAGATTTAAAAATATATCAGAGTGTTATAAATGGTTAGTTTCTCTACACGCCTGTAACATTCCATATTAACTGAGATTAAATTTACTAAATGTATAATATTGTACAGTTGTAAATGGCAATGAATAAATGAATAAAAAAAAGTTATGTCTTCATTTTATATTAAAATAAATTAAATACCATAGTCGAAAATAGCTATTTAGAAAAAAGTGATTGTAGTTCGTGATCCAGCTCCGAACATAAGGACACGTTTCTGCCGTTTGTAAAATTTACACAGAAAGTACTTTGACTTTCCCAGGAACCTCTGTTGTGCAAGAGGACCCTAAATTGGTAACAGTTAGGCAAACAGTGGTAACAAATATTCTCTCCATAAATCAAACAGCAATTCTTCCACGTTTTGGTCATATCGTAACCAGAGTTGCGTCGAAAGGTTCGGCTACCTGAAAGATATTGAAGTAGCTGGTACATGGAACCACTGCAAAGTGGTAATAAAAGGGAAAGTTGTGTAACATGTCACTCAGAGCTACTTGATGAATTATGTCTTCCGAACGGCTGCCGAACTTGAAGAGTTCTTGGAGACATCGGTCCCCATCTAGATCTATGGTATTGACTTTGTTTACTGTTATGTTTCACATAATTTTTTTCATTCCAAACTATTTACCATTTGCTTATAAAAATATTATAATACACATAGTAACATAAAAAACTCAAAATGTGTAGAATTATTTATAAAATACCAAAAAAATAAACCTTTTACGTAATTAATGTATATGATTTTTTTTTTTACTTGAAAGTTTGACCTTGTTTTAATCAAAGCAAACTTGCTAAATATTTAATACATTTGAACAAATATACACCAAGAATATAACTTCTTTAATTGAAAAAAATATTTTTTTTCCTTTAATTTAAGAGCTAAGTGGGAGTTAATATACAATATTTTTTTATAATTTATATTATTAAGATTTTATAACTTAATTGTAAACTTTTAGGAAAATTATTTAAGGTACTGTACAGAAACCAGTATTTTAAATATAAAATTCCAATATCAAACTCTAAGCATTGGATTTGACATATTCAAATTTAGAATTTTTATAATTCAAAATTTCTTTTTTCTATAATTTATTCCTTTATTCACTTTTAAATGGAATTTGAATTTATGAATTTTAGATTCTCACTGCGATGGAAAATCAACTTACAATCCCAAAAATGCAATCACTAATATTATTTATTTTTTTATTAAAATAATTTAAGTTAAAGAACTTAATTGTATAGCAGTGAAGGGCAACTTGTGATTCACTAACAGCCCTGTTGCTACGAAGGGCTTTAAGTACTAGAATTAGTCCCCGGAATATGAATCACTGAGTTCTTATTATGAATTATTTAGCTGAATATAAATTCTTAGTTTCAAGGCCTATTAATTGTTTGAATTTTAACTAATCAAAATATATTTTTTTATATTTCATTGTTAAAAATAAGTTTCTTTTAAAATGTGTACTAATCCCAAAGGGCGCAAGTTCGCGCAGTATAAAACTACTATCCATTGAACATACTTTTGATGAATTTTAATTACTTAATTTTAGTTGTTTGTATTTTTTTTTTTTTTTTGTAGCCCTGACAAAGCCGCGTAACGTGGAGCAAAACGTAGACTCATTAACTTACTTGTTACTTTTTCCGCACACGGACATCAATCTACTGTCAAGACCTCAATATAATTATGGATCATCAATGGTTCGAACACTAAAATGCGCAAAAATATTACATGAATAATATAGTTTTTTAAGGTTGAGTTTATCGTAATTTTTTTTATATGTTATTATGTCAAGATTTTTAAAAAACCTTTAAGACTCTTCCAATCATATATTGATTAATTAGATGAAGTTTCGTGATATTCGATTGTTTATTCTTTTTTATAAGGCTCTCATAGTTAATATTATTATTAAAATAAATTATTTAAATAAATAAATTTAAATTTTATCCATTATAGTCAATTCGGCCATTCTCAAGGACAATCTATTACAAAACTGCTTTTATTACATCTATGATCCTCAACAATTCAAAATAATTAACAATATTAGTTATAATTTATCTTACCTTGTTACAATTTTAGAACTAAATAATTCAAAAACACAACTTCATGCAGGCTGTTCTTCCCAGGTCAATTCAACGAGTTCTCTATGAAACATTAAAACATTAGTTAAACATATATTTTTTTGTTAATAAGCATATCCTGGATTATGTCTAATTATCTAATTAGTCAATTTTCACATTAAAACAAAAATTAAAATTCTTTATCACAGTCACTTATTTGTTAGAATTTATCATAACAATGCTTGTAACCTTCCCTCCACTCAGGTCAAGCATTAAAATTATTTATTATATTTCATAAACACTTTCTTGAGATTGGTGAATGTTGTTTAATAAATAATTTTATTAATAATTTACCAATAGAGTGGCCCTTCCTCACTCAATGTTTATTTTAAGCATTATAATTGTGATACATTTTAACAAATAAGTGACTGTGATAAAGAATTTTTATTTTTGTTTTAATGTGAAAATTGACTAATTAGGTAATTAGACATAATCTAGGATATGCTTATTAACAAAAAAATATATGTTTACCTAATGTTTTAATGTTTCATAGAGAACTTGTTGAATTGACCAGGGCAGAATAGCCACCATGAAGTTGAGTTTTTGAATTATTGAAACAGCTTTTTGTAATAGATTGTCCTTGAGGATGGCCGAAACGTCGGACTTATAAAGAGAATAAAATGATTTGAGACTATAATGGATACATTTTTTTTTAAATTATTTATTTAATGTAATTTACAACTGTACAAAATAATACAATGTAGTATAATAATAGTATGTATCATATTCACTTGAAAATCCAGGGAAGGAACCACCCATTGGTGGTACTTCAATCTAAGTACTATCCAAAATGCATATCTGTTTTGGATCAAATCTGCAACGAATGGGATGTTAAGGTCTTTGTGAATGAGTTTATTTGTGACGTAATAAGGAGCATCAAGGATTTCACGTAGGATTTTGGATTGTAACGATTCGATGCGGGAAGAATTTGATGGTTTGGTGGAGCCCCAGAGCTCAATTCCATATATCCAAATTGGTCTGATTATTGTAGTGTATACTAATTTTTTGTAGTGAATGGGAAGTTTAGAGCGTTTGTCAAGTAAGTGTTGTAGCAATCGGAATCTACGAGCAGTTTCTTGTCGTTTCAGTCTTGTGTGTGGATTCCAAGTAAGTCTCTTGTCAAGATGGAGTCCTAAGTATCGAATCTATTCAACTGGCATTAGTGGTGTATTTAGAAAGGATACTGTAGGACAGGAAGGCAGAGGTTTACGACGGAGAGTAAAGGTGATCTGGTGGGATTTTTCAGGATTTATTTTGATTCTCCAGTTTTTACACCATTCTTCAATAGATGTTATGTGTGCCTGTAGTGTTTGTGATGCATTAGTTGGGTCGTTGTTTACAGAAAGTATACATGTTTCATCAGCGTATGTTGTTGGGACTGTGTTAGGGTGGGTTGGGATGTCAGCTGTACAAACCGTATAAAGAATGGGACCGATGATACTACCTTGAGGAACACCGGCGGACTGAGAAAAGAGAGATGAGTAGGCTAGGTTATGATTTACTTTAAAGGTTCTATCAGGGATAAAATTTAAATTTATTTTTTTAAACAAAATTAACCAGTCTCAAAAAAGTGTTTAAGATTATAAATAAAATAAATTATTTATTATGTGCCACAGTTTTAACGTTTCAGGGCTAAAACAGATACATAAAACTAGAATTACGTAATTTAATTCTTATTGCTTATTAATTTGTTACTTAGTTTCAGTTTTTTGTATCTGTTTTAGCCCTGATGAAGCCCTGCAACGTTGAAACGTGGGGTGAAAGGTTGATCCATAATAAATAATTTATTTACTATTTGAGTTATTTTGCCTGCTCCTGGTCATTTTCTCAACTTATTATTATTTATATCTAGATATTATTATGTTCGTTCAAAACTATTTCGGATTAAAGTTTAAAATTTGGTTTTGAGTCTGGAGTTTAAAATTAACAAAGTAGTATTTATTTATCACAGAAGGTCGAAAAAGAGCTGGATGTGAGACATTAGGGGTATTCATGATCTTTGGTTTAACACGTTAAATCGAAAAAAAAAATGGCCTTCTTTTACCGTGGTAAAATGAAATAACATTTAACATGGCTGAGAGTCTGTTACTTGGTCTGTTAAATGGAGAATGACGTCACACAATAGAC
>NW_027108625.1:285889-293266 GCF_000696795.3 Halyomorpha halys | reverse complement strand
GCTGCTCACAATCTTATAGTTATAACATTTAACATTTAACACAACATCATGAATACCCCTTTTGAGGATTTATTATTTGATTGATATTTTGGCTGGAGGCTGAGGATGACCTGGACCTTCGGAATGACATTTAATAACAGCCGAGGTGGGCAGGTAATCACCTTCGCAATTAGCTACCTGTAACTATCAAAGCTGTCTCATTTCGGCTCCATCAGTTCGCTCCCTCTTTAAACTCAGTCATTTAGAAGGCATTGAGGCTTTCCTTCACTAGGGGTATTCATGATCTTTAGTTAAACATGTTAAATGGAGAAATATTTCCTTCTTTCCCTATGTCAAAAAACGATATAACGTATAACATGGTTGAGAGACTGTTACTAGGTCTGTTAAAGTGTAAATGACGTCACTCAACAGACCAGCAGAGCTAGTCATCGTTTTGTTTGTTGTCGTGTTATAGGTTACTTGCTCGTGGTTTGTATTTTAATTGTGTATTAATATTGTTTTGGATGTTTTCAAACCTAATAAAGCAATGGATGACAATTATAATAATATAATGACAGTTGTCAATTAGCTTATTTTGATTCTCTTCCTCACAAGTCACAAGATCAACAAGGCACGCAGTAGCCATACTTTCACATTATGTAATAAATTACTTTAATCAAAACTTAGAAGTAAAAAATAACATGAAGTTTTGGAAAGATAGGTTATAAAACAAGTTGCTCAAAAAATCCGGTAGGAGCTCTTATTCATTCAACATTTAACCTAACTTTAAATAGGGCTGCTCACAATCCTATAATTAGAACATTTAACATGGTAAAACATTTTACTGTAGGGGGGTCATGGTAGCAGCGTGGTAACGCGCAAATCTATCAACCCGAAGGTTACGAGATCGAGTCCCCGGCCCTACCCGGGATTTTTTCAAGCATATAAATATACAATACTGACTCTCAACCTCCCCTCGGGCATTTGTAATGGGTCGTACACCATGGGACGTAACCTCGGCCCGTAAGCCAATGGGTGGCACTCACAAAAATAGGCGTGAGAGTGACGAACCCACCCTATGAAAACTTCGTCATGAGACGCGTGATTTATTTCCTACATACATCGCGCGAGGCCTTGGACCTCTATGGTCTGTCGCACTAATAATAGGGGTATTCATGATGTTGTGTTAAATGTTAAATGTTTTGCCATGTTAAATGTTATAACTATAAGGTTGTGAGCAGACCTATTTGAAGTCATGTTAAACGTTAAATGCATAAGAGTCCCCAGGCGGATTTTCTCAGCAACTTGTTGTATAAGCCTTTGAATAATTACATGGTTCATATAGTGAGATTTTTATCTGGCGAGCGTTTACAAATTTTCAGATAGTAGAATGAAATTACATTGGTTTTTTTTTCTAAAATGTATCATTAAAATTATCCATTCTGGTTTAATAACAGGAATATGAATACCACAAACACACGAAAGAACTGAGCTGTCACAACAAAAATGGCGGCGATCTCAACTGGTCTATTGTGTGACGTCATTCTCCATTTAACAGACCAAGTAACAGACTCTCAGCCATGTTAAATGTTATTTCGTTTTACCACGGTAAAAGAAGGCAATTTTTTTTCGATTTAACATGAGTTTTTCGATTTAACACGCTTTAACATGTTAAACCAAAGATCATGAATACCCCTAATAATAATAATAAAAACATTTTACATTTAACACATTATGAATACCCCTACTGTACTTAGCGCGATTGTAGAAGCAAATGGGCTTTAAACTTGTTATATGACAATATACCCAGGTTAGGGGTAGTTGGGATTACTTCTTTTAACGGAAACCTCTCAATAAATTCTGTATCTTTAACACCTGCTGTCCAACCGATTCCCGAGGAATAACAATTGAAAGTTTCAAACAAAATTGGTAATTGAGTGTAGGATTGTCGCAATGTAATTTAAATTAGATATATATTTATGCTCACACCACCATTTCTTTTTTCCATTTATTATTATCAGGATATATCTTAAAATGTATGATTAACTAATCATATTTATTTTTATTTATTATTTTTTTACTTCTTATTTATTTATTATTATTTTTCCACCGTTGATGGTTTAGATTTTATTATTTCTTTTGTTATTTATTTTTAGTTCACCTGTGTTTCATTCTTTTTGATTTATTGATTTTTGATATGACATTTGTATTTCTTTTTTTATCTTCATTTCATTTTTACTTTACATATTCTGTTAAATATTGTTTATGGATTTATTTTTTTTTTCTTTCAGTTCATTATTATTTTGTAAATTTTTGAATTTTATTCAAATACCTCTTGTTGGTGGTTGTAATATTACTTTTAAAGTGACTAGTCCCAGAATAAGTAAAGAATATTATTATTATTACGGTAACTGCCAACAATTTATAAATTTAGGATATTTATATCTTGTAATTATAAATGGTTTGTGTATATGGTAGTGATTTTGTGTGGATAGTTTTAATATAAGAAGAATTAGATATTTGTGATTTTAAATTTAAAAAATAGGTTTTTAACTTATAATTAATGAATGACCTGGAAAGAATAGCCTGCAAAATTAATTTTAAATTAATGTGAGGAAGAAATTATAATTTGAAGATGTCCTTGAGGATGGCTAAAATGGCCGAAACGTTGGACTGTTAAACTAAAAGAGTTAAGACAAAAAAGGATACAAGTTTTGTTTTATTTAATAAATAATTTTTTCAAAATATTAAACTCGCTAGGAAATATGAGACCGTTGATGATTGTGATCAGTTCCTGAAGAACATTTTAAAAAAACTTTTTGTACTGAAATTATCAATTTTTTCTTTTTCTAAACTGCTAAAATAAACCGGTCGAAATACTGTCATTGGTAATAAATTGATCAAAAGGTAAAACAAAAATACCATTAAAATGCTAAAATGACAAAATTATTGATTTTACCTGTTATTTTAAATTCATAAAACTGAGGTAAAACATACATAAAATGTTGCTTACAATGCTTACATGTTCGAAAGACACCTATGATAAGGGTTTTCAGAATTTGATTTTTAAAGGATATTTAAAAATTAAAATATTAGCTTTACTGTTATATTAATTTGTAAATTGAATAGAATCAAAAGGTGAACTCCAAAACCTAATTAAATTCTTCATCACATGGCAATTAATTTAATCAGGGGTATTTGGACATTAAGATATTTACTTTCCCTTAGTTATTTCGTTTATTTATTCATGCTAGGAAATACATAGTAAGGAGAAAGTATTGTGTTCAAAATAATTTTAGATGCTAGTTTTATAGCAATTGCCTCACCGTCATTTTTGATTTATTAAAGATAATATTCTCTTTAATTAATAATGCTTAAAGTAACGCTAAATTTTACAAAATAATCAAGAACAGAGAATAGAAACTTAGGAAAGACTAAAACAAAACATAATAATAATTAAATGTTTATAAAAAAAAAATACTTTTTCAAAAGAACTGTAATCTGCCATTATAAGTAGTTTTTTTCTAGGTTGTAGTTAATTCGCAGCATTCTATAAATTGTATTTTTGAATTACTGATTTCATAATTATTACTTGATATTGGGTTTTTGTTTTTATTTTACTATGTTTTATTCCATTTTATTGTATAATATTTATTACTTAATATTGTTGCTGGAGTTGCTGACCTATTTTGTTGAAGAAACTTGACAAGCCTCACTAGACTGTGACAGGGTGATATAGAGCCGTAGAAAGCAGTGTTCGGCCACCGTTGTAGCTTTTACGACCCAATAAATACCAGTTACGTTATATTGCCAAGGATCTAGCCCCGACCTTAGGAGCCGAGAAACTACCCGTTGGTTCAATTGGCACCCTGTTTCCGATCTTTGAGCTGCCTGGCGTAGCCTACAATAAAAGCTTTTGGCACCTGCAAGTATTTTGCACCTCCCAGGCTTGGGCAATTAAACTAGAGTTTATTAGCACATGTGCTTCCAACACTAGGCAGTCTAAAACTATTACTTTTGTAAGTTGTTAAATTTTTAGAAATATATATAGACTTAATCTACCAAAAAGTCAATGATTACATAAAATTAAAATATTTCAGCTAATAATTTTTTTAAAAAAACTTGTGTGTAGTACTAATTTCTATATTTTAAACTAAAAGTTTTTAGTCATCACGGTGTAATATTTTATTTTACAAATGATCACGTGTTATATCTTATTTTACATATGATCAACGAGTAATATTTTAATTTCCATATAAGATGGAATAATAAAAAATTGGTAGTAATAAATTGAGTTTATGAATACTGATAAGGAATAAATTTCACAAAAAAAAAAAATAACAAATAACAATCCGAACTACAAAATACATGTAAATTATAGTTATAAAGTTGAGCAACGTGTAGTACAATTAGATAACAGTTGTATAATTTGTAAAAAGGGCTACTTACAGAGGTCTTTCACTCATAAATTATAAAAAAATTTAAGGTTAAATTATTGTATAATAAAAACTTCTGGGTATAATGTGGTCCGAATGATTTTCTTCAATTATTTTAATTGATATTTATGAATTGAAAATAGATCCAACTGGCAAAACCAACTAAAATAAAGTTGTTTACACTAAACAAAAAAAAAACAATATACTTTTTCATAATAATTTTAAATTCTTTCAGTTCCGGATTTCAGTAAGCCTAGTTAACTTATAATATCATATTATCAAATTCCAATTACAATTGACTTTAGCGCACTTGCTCAGCCTCCACTGACTCATTACCAGTAGTGGGGCGAGAGGGATACGCGGGAAATTTATGAGCTGTGCTCTACCCCTCACACGTGGGGGATATAGTGGGCTCAGGAATCCTCAGGTCGATTGTGTAAGTATTCTATATAAGAATTTAAATGTGACTAGAGATTATTTAATTTAATTTATTTTTTCATGCACAGAGCTTAATAATGTTCATTTTCATTATCCTTCTATTTTATATATTTTAACAGAGATTTTAATTATTATTATATACAGAGATTTTAGTATGAATGTGATCATTCATCACTATTATCTATTGCCCACAACGGTGTGGCATATTGTAATATCTATCAATAAATAAAGTTTCTTGAATAAAAAAAAATACAATTGAAAATATGTTTACCAAATTTTTATACATATCATTATTTAAAATAATGTAACCTATATTTATTAAATAGTTTTTCGAAATGAAGTTTTTCCGTTTTAATACAATAAGTTTAAAAACTTTTTTGTGTACTTTAATATCAAATATAAATCAAATTTAAGTAATTTTTGAGTTGAAATGTAATCAAATAAGGCAAATGACAGAATAATGTTGTAATGGATAATGGAGTTTATTAGTTTGTTATTATATTGTCTATTAATGTTTGTTTGAGATTTCCTTTTGATACTAATCTCTCAACCTGGTTTATTTTTCTCCGACGTTTCAGCACTTCAAGGAGACTCCTAAAATATTCATATTATTTACTTAAATTCCATTAACACATAAACAGTATTTCTACAAACATACCTAACAATTAAATTGTCCAAGTTGTTAAAAGTTTGTTCTCCCTATAAAAGGCTAATTGCCCAAGTTAATTATATTTAAAACAAACATATTTTTCTCAATTAATATCATATAATTTCTTTTGATTTCTGTTGAAGAACAACAGCTACTTGACTTAAACAATATACACCCCCAAAAAAATTTCTGGCAAATATTTTCTTTGACCGCTATCACTTTATTGCACGGGCCACTCCCTCGCTACCTGGACAGTCCTTTCCTATTCCAGGACACTCCAGAGCCTTGCTAAGAGTTACGGCATAAGATGACTCAATTCCATGATTTATGACGACCTAACTTATATGGCTACTTCACTTTTACTTAATAGAGGGAAAAAACTGACCGGACACATTTTTTTTTCTTGTGAAAGAGAAATTTTTCGGGACAAATAAAAATGCCGAAGCGCAAGCATAAATGGAAACAGTAAGTTACCCCTGACATTACGTACATCTACTTCCAAGAAGTTATTGTTTGAGGACTGAAATGCACCTGATGACAAGTCACTTATATAATACGTTAAAAATATTACGAATTTATATTTATCTTTTTTTTTTGTATACTGGCTATAAATTTCCCTTTATGGGATATTTGTTTTATGTGCTCACATTCAACAATTAATAATGATTTATTTATTATTATCTAAAGATATAATAAAAAGGTAAATATTATATTCGTAAATGCAAGGAACTGTCACATAGATCAATTTTTTTTTGCGTTATAGTTTTTTAAATAACTTGGAAACCTAACATTTACTTATTTGAAAGATAATTAAATAAATTTTTCTCATATATTGTAATATACCCTTTTTAAGTTGAATATTTTTTTTAAGATGTACTAACACTAGCACAAAAACTAAAACCTAAATTCTACTACAAAATCCCTTATACCATATCTTAGAATGAAATCATTAAGATATGATAACAGTATGTCAGAATTGATGAAGCCTTTCGTTATTTTGGCATTTTCCTGTTAATTTTAGTAAATTTAGTAATTGCATGTAAGCCGATATGCCAAGAAACAATTAACCGACCCTTAACCGCATCTTACATCAGTTCACATGTGAAACTGGTTTTGGTTCAGGCACAAATATGTTTAAATAAACCTCTGTACCAACCTAAGGTTCAACTTAACTGAAGAATCATATGGATAAAAAAATTATAATAAAATTAGGAACCAACGAGGTGAACTTCATGGGAAGCATCTTGAAGTGGACAAAGGTTTTATGAGGACTTATCTTGAATTACAACCAGAATAGAATGAGAAGGCGATTATGTATAAAAATGAGTAACTTATATTGGAGGCAAAAATTAATTACAAAATCTATTACTTTATTATTGCTTTCCAATTACTGTAATTTGGAATTGCAGATGTACAATTAAAACCAATTGTAATTTCTATTACTAATTACAATATAATGTAATTATTATTTTTCCCTAGAATTCCAAGTGATTATAATACAATTAAAAGTATTTGTAAATGTAATAAAAAATATTTAATGTTACAACTGAAAAAATATGATTTATAATAGATAGAAAATATTAAAATGATATTCAATTTTCGACTACACTAAATTCAGTGTTTTCGAAGATGCTGATAATAAATATACAATCGATTTTATGATCGTGGGCTTGTGTATCGATTCATTTTAAAGTTTAGGATTTCTGCTCGTAAGAAATACGTTCAGATAAACTTAATTCACATATAAGTTAAATTACAAGTAATTTTAATTGCAATTACTAATCTTAGTGTAATTATAGTACTACTGAAACATTTATTGAAAATGTAATTAAATTACGTATTTAATGTAATTACTGCCCAACTCTGATAAACACC
>NW_027108625.1:261693-285784 GCF_000696795.3 Halyomorpha halys | reverse complement strand
TATATATCTTTTTTTTTTTTAATTTTTAAATACAATAAAGTCCACAGTGTGTGAAAAAACCTTTAAAAATGAAATGTGTCAAATGTTGTTGAGTGTGGTTTCTTACACTCAAATATCTATAAACCAATATTCAGTAATGGGGTCTCCCATATTTGTGAGCCATAGATCTATTCTTCCTGACGATATTGTATACAAGGCATTGGGAAAAAATAAGTTTTTACTAGGGGTATTTATGCTATTGTGTTAAAAGTAAAATATTTTACCATGTTAAATGCTATAACATTAGTAAAAATTATTATACTTTCTTCCTCTTTATTGTATTTCCTTCCTCTATCTTCCTGCTGTCTTCTTACTTCATACTTCTCTTATTAATAATCAAATTAAGTACTATAAATAAGATTAACATTTTATTTACAGAAAAAAATTATTTTAATGATGGAAAAATTACAATTTATATTTTCACACCTGAAAATATCAAAATTAAAACATAAAATAAAAGTATGCTGAATAACATAGGAAAGGTTTTTGAAACAAAAACGGCAGTTTCTCTCCACTGTGAGGCATTATATCTTCTTATTAGATTATGTTTTTCCATTGGTACATTAATAACTCGCAGTAATTATCTTAAAAGGTCTACTTTCAATGTTTTACATTTTACTTCCAATCGCTGCAATAAAATATTTATTTATTCTCCGACTGCCGTTCAAACCGAAATCCCAAAGATCATATTTATTGCAATCCTCTCATTCACGCCAGCCAGTTTATATGCATTTTAAGTAAGCGCTAATATTTTTTTGATATAAAATATCTATGTTTTTATTTATTTTTTAAATACTGCTATATTGATTTCAGAATCAGGTTATTTTTCTAAAATTTGATAGTTCGTTTTCTTCTTATGAAGCTCTCGAAAATGTTACAGTTTGAAATTAGTAAGCCGATTTGAATGCTCTCGGACTGATTCTTATTTAAAAGTATAAAAGAAAGAAAGAAGGAAACCACCGACCATTTCAAGGATCCCATGTTGAGACCGCTAAAAGGAACTGAGGTGGCTCGGCCTGCAGAATAATAACGACAGGACACTTTAGCAATTTCCAGAGGAGATTATAATTCCTGCGAGGAGACCACTCCTGGGAGTTAGGCATAATTCGAATTATTTAAGAAACGATGAGGATCGGGGAGGGGGAGGAGGGAGAGATGAAGAAAAAGAAACGGGGCTAAGAGCTAATGAATAATCAAGCCGACAGTGGACCTTTGATAGGGCTAATCCCCACGAGCAGATGTCATGTGGCATTATAATTCCTAAGAGGTAGCAGCTATAATTGCTGACAGTATAATCTCCAAAGATACTCTCTCCTCTCTGTCTTCGCTTCCTCTTCCTTTCTTCCTTTTTCGTTATCGCTCTCCTTCTTCTATATTCACCTTCTTATAATAATCTGCCTCCTGTCAACCCGGTCTTCGGGGGATTAGTGCTGAATACCAGGTGCTGCTTCTACTCCATGTTGTTAGGACACCCGCTTCTATATTTAAGGTGCCTTCGACAGAATTTGGTTTTACTATAATAAAGTATATCTAATAATTTATATGTTTTATAAACTTAATATAATGGATTTATCACATAGGGAAAGATGAGTTAGCTTCGGAACTTGAAATCCAAATACGCTAGGAAATAGAAATTTTTTTTGTCAAATATCTTCTTGCTCCTAAAGTGCTAACTAAAGCAATTCAGTTATGGCGTGGTCGTAAAGTGAATATTATTAACTTAATAAATAAGTTTATCGCTGTTTTTCTAGAAAAGTGACACATTGCAAAAAAAAATTATAAAATCATTGTTTTATTGGATTTTGTATTTAACGTATTCTATAGATTATTGTCTATGGTTACTATGAGCTACTCTAATAACTTCAGGAGAGTCCATATACCTACCTCAGTAGAGAAATAAACCACAGTCTGTTGTGCTATGGAAGGAATACATCCGATTCTAAAGAAAAATATACTTATTTTTTTGCAATATGTAAAGGAGCGATATGTATTTTTATTGTTTTAATTCGAGATTATGTCATCCATCAGGACCTTGATGTTTCATCTGTTACCGATTTTGACAGAACCAGATACCAATCCTTCCATGATAAATTTCCCAACCAACCTCTTAACTCACTTGATTCTGACTTGGCTTCAACTTCATTACCTGATAATGTCTGTTTAATGTCATTGTATAACTAACTTCAAATTTACTAGTAGTATACAATTGTATAAATCAATAAATGCTTTTTTTTTTTTTAACTTGAGATTATATCCTTAGCACGTATGCTGATGACACATGTGTGCTCACAGTTAGTAATAACCCTTTGATTGTATCCCAAACTCTCCAGTACCGTATCACAATCCTCGAAGAATGGTGTCGAAATTGAAGGATAAAAATAAATCCCAACAAATCCCATCAAATCACATTTACTCTTCGTCCTAAACCTGCAGACGCCCTACAGTATACTTTAATAATGTGGCCCTTACCCCTGTAGAACAGATTCGATCTTGGACTACACTATGACAAACGACTAACCTGGAATCCTCACACAAGACTGAAAAGACAAACGGTCTAAATTTCCATCTCATTAAAAAAGACTGATCTACATGACAATAATAAGGCCCATCTGGACATACGGAATTGAGCTTTGGGGCTCCACTAAACCTTCAAATTCCTCTCGTATCCAATCCTTACAATCCAAAATCCTTCGTAAAATCCTCAATGCTCCTTATTTTGTAACTCATAAAACCATCAATAAAGATCTAAATGTTTCTTATGTAACCGATCTAGCCCGAACCCGATATCATTCCTTCTATTATAAACTCCCTAACCACCCAAACCCACTAGTTTCTGTCCTTGCTTCCTCTTCCATTCCTGGCAATCCTCTGAGGTGCCTGAAAAGAAGATGGCTTCGTGACCTTATATTGTAAAATGTTTTTAGAGTTCTACTACTGGGTAGTTTCTCTACATGCTGTATCATATCATTATGTCATTATGATCAAATTTACTTGTTGTATTTTTTATACAGTTGTAAATATCAATAAATAAAAAAAAAAAAATGAGATTTTCGCCATATAAAAAAGGTAAACTATAGGTGTCAAAAATGATTAGAAAAATGAAGGCAAAGTAATTGAAAACAAAGGTCAATATTGCAATAGTGATGTTTGTAAGGGCAAAACTATTTATAATGTATGTGAAGGTACTCCACAATCTTTAGTATTGTCAAAACTTAAGGCCAAAGTAATTTTAATATTTTTAAAAAAAATTGTATATGAATAATAATTTTAATTAATATGACTGAAGAAGGTCCTAAGTTTGTTTTTAGAATAAAATACATCACACATATTATTAATTATACAAAAGGGAGATAGTCTGAGTGCTGTCAAAATAGCTCAAATAGAAAATAAACTATTTTTATTGTGAGCTAACGTTTCGCGTTACGTTGCAGGGCTTCACCAGGGCTAATAAAGATAGCAACAACTAAAAATAAGAAGGAGAGTAAGATAATGTTTATAGTTTATTTTATTAATTTACAATCTTCCTTTTATTAAATATAATTGATTATTGATTTATTATTTTTACTTTGTGTTCGTTGTTGCCCCGTCCTTCGCTATCCTATATGAAATCCATCGTAAAGGGGAGTATTGTTTTAATTCTACTCTTGTATCTAATTTTCTTTAAACATAACGTATTTTGTTAATATTTAACATTCTTAGTCGTGTAAACGTAAAAAGTAATATATTTTTAATTTTAATTTTTCAAGTATTTCATATGCCAAAACCTTCTTCCAACAAACAATGCTGTAAGCACACTGGTTTTGAATATTACCATTCTCAAAGGATTATACCGCATTTGATGAATTAACTTCAACAGGACTGTTGTTTCTTCGCTAATCCTTTGCTTTTAGAAGGACCCTTTTGAAAAGAACTCTTACGCAGTTGATCCGCCCCCGCACTAGACCCACTGGCGCAACCTCCGGCTATCCTTAAAGAGATTAAGACACTTGAGGATATAATCCCTCCTGAAAGGCAGCCTTGGTATTAAGATATGGGAAGAGGAGCAGATGGGAGCCGGAGGCCTCATTAGATAAGAAGTTGAAGCTGTGTCAATAGGAGCTGGGGACGTGATGGATAGTGATGGTGTAGGGACCCTCCTTAGTCACCAGGGGATCAAGGAGCGAGTTGTTTAAACAGAAAAGTAATGGGGAGTACGTCCTTTCTTCTTCCAAAGACGTGTAGTTACTTAAGTAATGTGATAGGCATTGCTAGGTTGCTTGGGTAAATAATTTCTTAGGATCATGAAGAAAGACAAGATCAAAATAAACAGCCAAAGACATATATTTATATATTTTTACAAGGTGTTACATTTTCATACATGTTCATCTGCCTAATTACAATAACTTTTTGGAATTTTGATTTGTTTTTCGCTGGTTCATAACTTGTTTATGAGTGTTTAGAAGCATTTCCCTAAATTTTCGTGCAATGCATCGTCTGTTTTCTGTCAGCCGAATCATCACAAAAATTCGAATAAAAAAAATCTAGTTTTAAATATTTTCATTACAAAATTGCATATCTCGTCTATTTTATGAAATCATTGTTTTAATTTACACATCCCTCTGTGATTTGTGGAAAAATCTAAATAAATAATGCCACAAAACTAATATTCAATTAGAAGAACTCAATTATTCATGCTGTTTTCCAATTCCAGGTGCTTCTTAAATATTGCTCGATTTAGCTATCTTAAAGTCTTTTCTTCCCGTTTTAAGCAATTTTTTCAAAAGTATGTTGAACTATACATGACTAGTGATGTGTTTTAGTGGGGCGGGTCCGCCCGGGATGGCCTTTTTTTTTTTTTGTATTATACACGTACACCGTCCAGCATACTCACTATAAGTATGGAATATTGCCTTCTAATGTCACAGTTATTTGTCCTTTGTTTCAGAAAGCCCAAGTTAGAACTCATTGCAATTCAATTAACTTTCAGTGTTAAATCAATATTAATAAAACAATAATAATAATAATGATTGTATTCTCGAGAATACAAATTGAGCTTCAATTTTAATTAAAATCCAGAAAATTAAATATTAATTAGAAATTTTTTAGTAAAGGTATTGATTCTTGCCCGAAATTTCAATTTTCGAAAAAAAAAGGTTATATAATGAAACAGTTATTTTCTTGACTGAACAGATTTAGATTTTATACCTAACTCTGTTCAGTCACAAAGTTAATTAAAACGTTTTATCTTTCCTAAACTTCGAGGAAATGTACTTTGCAATACTGTGAAGTAAGCCATCAATATTATGATTAAATTTACAGAAAAAAAATACTTGGGTTAAAGTCTGGATAAATCTCTTACATTCACAGAAGTTTTACATCAGTTATCTTATACCTCAGTCTTTTGGAGTTCAACATTATAAATCTTAAAAATAATTCAAAATTTATCTCTGAGAATAATCAACAAGGCAAAAATATCCACCATGCTTCAAAACCTCCCTAAAAATGCCAACTTGTTACACGAACAGCTACAAATTTTACTAAAACACTATCTTCCTGTCTTTTCACACCAGTCCTCCACAATGGAGGAAAGAGCTTGGCTCGAAGTGCCCGCGGCTGAATGTAAATATTGTAAATAGGAATGCTTGTGTTTAAGATAGTATTTTACTTTAAATTTGTTTTTATATTTATGGCATTACTATTGTCTATAAATATAAGACAGAAGGTTATATTACGCAATAAAAATAAATATATATGTACGCTAATATTGATCGAGCTTTTGACCGGGTATGGCATTCGGGATTGCTTTTCAAGCTCAAATCCATATTACCCCAAACCTTATACCTTACCCTCCGCTACTACTTCTCAGATCGTTCCTTTCGAGTTCGCAGTGGTTCTGAGTACTCAAAGTACTCCATCAGCTATCCTATCCTCCCATCCCGATCCTGTAACAGCCTCATCCAATCTCCAATCATACCTCACCCGGATTAAGCAATGGTGCAGCCAATGGCGGATAAAATTCAATGAATCAAAATGCACCCATGTGACTTTCACTCTCCGCCGCAGCTTCTATCCACCTGTTACTCTTAATAATATTCATCTACCCAGATCCGACACAGTGCGATACCTCGGATTTATTTTGAACAAAAGACTCACCTGGAACCAACATACTAGACTTAAAAGACAACTCAACAGACGATTCAGCCTCTCATCTCTCACTAGAAAACAAATTACTAATTTATAAGACTATACTCCGACCTATCTTGACCTACGGACTTGAACTTTGGGGAACAGCTAAACCGTCGAACATCAAACGTATCCAATCCTTTCAATACAAAATCCTAAGAACCATAGTTAATGCACCCTATTACGTTTCCAACAGAACAGTACACCATGACCTACATTTCCCTTTTGTCTTTGACCTCATACCAACCAAATTCTCAAAATTCCATAATATCCTTTCCAACCATCCTAATCCTTTGGTTCAAACTATCTAGTTATCTAGTTCAACTCATTCCTACAGCCCACCTAGAAGGTTGAAACGACAGTGGCCAAGAGACTTATTAAAATAAAAATGGAGTTCTGGGAATGGTCAGATTCTCCAATCAAGTTGAGTGTTGCTGAGCGCACTTGCTCAGCCTCCACTGACTCACTATCAGTGATGCGGCGAGAGGGATGCACTGGGATCTTTTCAGCTCTGCTCTACCCCTCACACGTGGGGGATAGAGTGGGCTCAGGGATCCTCAGGTAGATTGTGTAAATATTGTATATTAGAGTGTAAATGTGACTTGAGACTATATTATTTTATCATTATGTTATTTTATTTATTTTTCATACAGATAGTTTGATTATGGTCATTTTGTTTATTCTTGTGTTTGTATAAATATATTTTTTTTTTATTCATTTATTCATTTATTTTAGTATGTATGAGATCATTCATCACCATTACCTATTGCCCACAACTGTGTGGCAGATTGTAATATCTATCAATAAATAAAAAGTAGTATTAAAAAAAAAATATTGATTGTCTTTTAGAGTGGGTATTCGCAATCATGTGAAATAGTAATTTTGTTCTTATATTTTTTTAAAATAAAGTTATGTTATTCTTTTGACAATAAATATTTATTTAAAAGTAAAAATAGATAATCCAATCATTACCAAAACCAGATCCTGGGATGAGAGATTTATTGACCATAATTATTACAAAATATTTTCGATCGCTTTAAAACAAGAGGACTGTAGGCAGATTGAACTGAAAAGCTTTCAGATGTTAAAAGCAGTTAAATATGTTGTCACTCAGAGAACTCCAATACACTAAATAATTGAAGCAAATTACAGTGGGCGAACTAACTCGATTTGCTCTCGGAAGGCGATTATTTCTGTAGGCTGCTGATGGATTAAAGAATTCCGAGATAGAATGACAAGATAATGGTCGCTAAAGAAAATGTCCGCCTCAGGCCGAAGAAATAGTTCAGTGAGCCGCTTTGGTAATAGCTACCACAGTGCTCGGCGGAGCAACATATTAGTTCGGTGCCTTCGTAGGTAGAAAGCACATTCGCGACCCCAATTACTTAAAATTCAGTAGTAAATTTTCTTTTAGTTATATTGATTAATGACAAAAAATCAAGTGAGAAGAGTAAAAATTAAAAAAAAAAAAAAAAGTGTTACAAACCTGCCTTCTACGCCACAACCACTGATGAAGACCTGAAACTCAGGTCGAAACGTCGGCATAAAATAAATAAATATGGTTTTGTTTATTTATGATGTTCTTTGCTAACCGCACACCCCGACAAACTTCTCCAAGAAAAAAAAAAAAGTTTGCCACCTCTTTTTAGATTGACTTTCAATAAACTTTAACAATTTTTTTTTTCTCGAAAGTATAGCAGATATAGAAAAATATATCATGACCTCCTGGTAATCATACATTATCATTTATTAGGTAATTAGCTCAGAGAATATATTTTGTTTTATTTTTATTTTATGATCCTTCCATTGTATACCAATCCCTCAAATGTGGTGACGTGAGACCACCCTTGAAGAATGGTGCCAAAACTGGATGATTAAAATAAATTCCAATAAATCCCACCAAATCACATTTACCCTTCGTCGTAAACCTTCTTCTTGCCCCACAGTATCTTTTAATAATCCAGATCCAGTATCCTTTAACCAGATACCGATCCTTCCATAATAAACTTCCCAACCACCCAAACCAACCCGTTTAAGGAGAAGCTACCTAATAATCCTCCTAGGCGTCTGAAAAGAAGATGGCCTCGAGATGTTCTTTAGAAGTGTTTTTGGAGTTCTGTCAATGGGTAGATTCTCCACATGTTTGTATCATGTCATAATATCACTTACAGCAAATTTACTTGATGTGTATATATGTATACAGTTGTAAATAACAATAAATAAATTATAATAAAAAAAAAATTAGTTTTTTACCAAAAAATAAAAATTGGTTTATACCAAAGTAAAATTAATAACAAAAAATAATGATATTGGTACACTTAAATAAAACAAACAATTGCCTTCTAATAGTAAAATCTGAGAACATATGATAGCTTTGTTTACAGAAGTACCTCAAACATATTGAATGATAGCTTAAAATGCTGCCATCTAGCGGCATACAAATGAAGTAGCAAGCAGTACCCCTTGAGAATGAGAACAGGTACCATATGAGTGAGAACAAACCCATGGATGAACCCACAGGCTACCTTTGGCAATCACCATTTGCTGGTACACAATCCATAAACTTCACAGATCTTAATATCTCACAAGTAAATGGTATGTCATTCATTAATGTATTCCATAATCGAAATTCCACTAACCGTAACTAATACCCAAACTGTAGTCACCTTTGGTTAAATATACATTATCAATTGTAATAATTATGCAATAATAGAGGTATATCACAATTTGGCCATGTTTCATCTTTGGAAGTCCACTTCATTATAATCCAGAATCAGATATTTTTATAAAAACTCAACCACTGCAGATTTTGATTAATCTCAGACTATGTTGATTGGACAAGCTTTAAACCTGTTTATTTGTGTTTTGAAAAAAAAATAACCTACTAATTTGTGTGTTTTTATTACTTATTGATATGTTTTTAAATTGTTTTATTGTTGTGGCTATTTTATTTTTGATATATTTCTATTTATTGATAATTTCTTTTAATTTGTATTGCATTTGCGTAACGAATTTAACGTGTGTTGCGGATCGCTGGAGAAGAAAGGCATAAGAGACTGGAATAGTGAGAATAGCGAATTAAGAAAAAATAAAAATAATAATAAAAATAAATACAAGAATAAGAAAAATGTATTATAACTTATAAAGCAGTACTAAGAATGATTTTATGGATTGGGTCAACCTGTCAATTGAAAGGTTCATGTATATATTTTAAGTGAAATTTAAAAACTAAAATTTAATAACTCTGGTAAAATGAATTTTATTTGTCTAAGCAATTATATATTATAAATGTGAATTAAATTTATGATCCATCTTGACAAGAGACTTACTTGGAATCCACACACAAGACTGAAACGACAAGAAACTGCTTGTAGATTCCGATTTCTACAAAAATTACTTGACAAATTCTCTAAACTTCCCATTCACTACAAAAAATTATTATACACTACGATAACCAGACCAATTTGGACATATGGAATTGAGCTCTGGGGCTCCACCAAACCATCAAATTTCTCCCGCATCCAATCCTTACAATCCAAAATCCTTGATGCTCCTTATTACGTTACAAATAAACTCATTCACAAAGACCTTAACATCCCATTCGTCACAGGATTGGCCCAAAACAGATATGCGTCTATTCATTCCAAACTCCTTAACCATCCTAACCCATTAATTCTTAATCTTTCATCCTTAACAATCCCTGATAATCCTCCGAGGCGTCTGAAAAGAAGATGGCCACGGGACTTTCTAATTTAAATTAATGTTTGAAGTACTACCGATGGGTGGTTCCTTCCCAAGATTTTCAAGTATATATGAAACATACAACATATTTACTTATTGTATTATTTTGTACAGTTGTAAATTACATCAAATAAATAATAAAAAAAAAATTTATGTTAGAGTCCAAGTTACATTTTCTTTATGTTTATACACTGTTACGATACTAAGGTAAAAGAACAGAAAAAAACATATGATTCATACTATGTTTCAAAATCAATAATTTTACTAATTGCTAGTTTGCTGAGTATGTATGTGTAGCAACCAAGTCCATATAGGCAACAATTTTTTCAATTCGTATTCTCAGTACAGAATTGAATCGTGATAAATTATAAGACGAAACAGAAATTTATTTATTTTTTACTCTGAAACATTAAGAAATTTGTATAAATCTAACTACCCATATCACAGCCCTCGAAGAATGGTGTCGTAATTGGAGGATTAAAATAAATCCCAACAAATACCATCAAATTACCTTTATCCATCGTCGTAAATGCATGACCTCTTGCCGCACAGTATCCTTTAATAATTCCCAACTTATTCCTGTCGAACAGATCCGTTACTTAGGACTACATCTCGACAAACAAATGACATGGAATCCTTGTATGAGGATTCAATGACTAAAAAAACAGGAAACCACGTCGATTTAAACTATTACAACACTTATTAGACAAACGGTCTAAACTTCCAATTCATTACTAAAGACTGATTTACAAGACATTATAAGGCCTATCTGGACATACGGAGTCTAGCTTTGGGGCTCCACAAAACCTTCCAATTCCTCTCGTATACAATCCAAAATCCTTCGTAAAATCCTAAATGCTCCCTACTATGTCACAAATAAAATCATCCAAAAAAGACCTTAATGTTCAATTTGTAACCGATCTAGCCCGAACCAGACATTAATCCTTCCATTATAAACTCCCTAACCATACCCATTAGTTTCTAATCTTGCTTCCTCTTTTATTCCGGACAATCCTCCAAAGGGTGTGAAAAGAAGATGGCCTCGAGACCTTATACTGTTAAAATGTTTTTAGAGTGCTACCAATGGATAGTTTCTCTACATGCTTGTACCATACCATTATGATTTCTTTTAATTTACTCTATGTATTTTATGTGCAGTTATAAATATCAATAAATAAATTTTTAAAAAATCTATCTAAACTGGCTTTTAGAAAGTATTCATTATATTAACTGGCTATGTGTATTTTCCTTTTTTCATAGCTTACTGATCAGCTACTTTTACTATAACCTTTCTCAACAGTGCAGTTCACTCTAACTTTTTAATTTTTAATTGTATACTTTATTTTTTTATTCTGTTAGCTCTATATGCATTGTTGATCTTTGGCCGCCCAAACCAGCTTTTTTCACACTTTCCTTGATTACTGCTTTCCTCTCTTTCGCATCTTTGTTGATTCTGTCAATCCATCTGGTTTTTGGCCTCCTACTATACTGATATTCATTGTAGAGGCGTTCTGATGGATTGCTTCGAGCCGCAAGTCCCTCCTATTTTAACCTCATTGCTTTCATTTCTTGATATATTGATTGAACAGTCTCTGCAAGCACTTAATTGTTAGTTTTTCTCTTGTATGTGTTAAGGCTCTGATCCCAAATCGCCCCTGTAATTGTATAGAGGACTTTCCGTTCAAACCTCTTGATTCTGCTCTCTAGCCCAGGTCTCATTTATTAGAGCTGGCTTTACCATAGCATTGTATAACCTAAATTTTAATTTTAGATTTTATTGAAATTCAGTATTTATGAGAGAGAGAAGGAAAAAAAAATTTAGAAATTGTATTTTATTTTTTATTTTCATTAGTTGTTATCTTGTTCTTAGCCCTGATGAAGGCTAACGTTCTAACCGAAACGTTGGCACTATTAAATAAGTTATTTCAACTTAGTTGTGTTATATTTTGACCGGCCCCCTCCCCCCAACCTTCTTCTCATATATATTATTCACAGTCAACTATCTTCTCATCATTATTTGATCAGTTATTTAGAATATAATTATAAAAAACAAGAACAGAAAATTCCTCATTAAAAAAATCCTTTTCGGTCAGGTATACTTTGATTTTCGAAATCAACTATAGTTTTTGAGCTTTAACAATTTTATACTTGATAATATTAATTGTTAATAGTTATTCCTTATTAAGTCTTGCAAGATTATTTTTACTTATAGCATACAAATAGTATTACATGAGATCAGATATGATAATAGCCATTAATTTACAAAACGGACAAGTACAGTAGAAAAAAAGATAGGTACTTAGCATTGATAAATGGACGCTACTGCAGCACTAACCACGGTAATGCATCGCAGTGCAGCTGGAGTGCATTGTGTTTCTCACCCTAATAATTTTTGTACTTGTACCTGTATGTGCAGTTGCTATTCAGCGGGCACATCTTCAGCATCATAAGCCTCTGAAAGAATCCTATTGCATTTCTATAATTATATCGTGAATTTTGATAGTCTTATAATAAAATACTAACAGGAAAAGTTTTTAAAAAATGTGCTCTTAGAGTTTTGTAACCAGTTAACCAAATTGTTATTATTTTTTAATACTCATTCGATACCTAGTTTAATGTTCTTAAATTTTTTGTACAATAAACAGAATAAAGGTCTAAAATTTTGTTTTTTCAGCTTTATCAAATTAACTACTTAGTGACTTAAAATGGACAGCCAGAAATTTATTTCTGAGTAAAGTTCAGACTTATACAAAGTACTTATATAAAAAATTTCTTTTTGCTTTACGACTTATTATTTTTGAGTTAAAAAGAACTTATTTGATGCAGTTAATTTGTTTTATCATAACGTTTTCGTCAGAATAGGGAGTTTAGGAGCTATAGACGAAGAAAAAAAAACAAAACATATTTCTCACTTCAGAACGGCGAGAAATGGGTTTACGTGTTAAGTTTAGTAGAAAATAATTTTAAGCTATAATTTTAAGGCTCGTGTACTCTTAAAACATATAGATATTTTTACGGTAAATAATTACACTACAAATCCTGTATGATAAAATTATAAATTGATAGGAGATTTCTAGATTTTTAAAAAATGTGCTAGTTCTAAATTTGTTGAGATTTTTTTAGATTTCAGTATTCTTGACACAGCAAAGGAGAATCTGTTCGCGCAGGTCTATCACAGTTGGTCGATGTTTTTATATATCGATGTTATTATAAAGCCGAGGTATTTGAACCTGCCTACTATCGAAAACAATTTGCCGTCCACTTAGACATACATTTTATTAGGGTGAATTTTTTTTGCGTACAATCATATATTTGTTTTATCTTCATTTACTTTGCAAGCCGATTTCCTCTGCTTCTCTTAATAGAGTCGTTGCATGTCTTTCCATGTCATCTTGGTTACTTTCTAGTACCGCAATGTCGTCCACGTACGCCAAGACTTGTTTCTTACACATAGTAAAATAGGAAAATAATTTTTTTTTTTTTTTTAAGAAAAGTGCAAAAGCATATAATAAATTATACAAAAAATAATTTCTTCCATCCTTTCTCATTTTAATTTTTTTATAAGACGTTTATTTAAGCAGTGACTCAAAAGCGATAAGAAGAGACTCACCATAAATCACTTTGAGATTAGAGGGCATTAAGATCGATTATGTTTGTCTTGGGGAGACTTTGAGCCCTATCGATTCTACTAGCCACCTAACGAGCTACTAATTATCGAATATTTAACCTCTCCAACTAATCATCAAGTGATTACGTAATCGCTATTTATTCTTTGTATTTCTTTTATTTTAAATGAAGACCAGTATTGAATTATTCGCCAGATATGCTTGTAAAAAAAAAAAAAACAGAGTTAGTAGAAGGACAATAAGTTTTAAGGATTCAATATTTGCAACAATAAGCTTTTTCAAATTCAATATTTCTTCTCTTAGATCAGATTTACTAAATGTATTATAATGTACAGTTGTAAACAGCAATAAATAAATATTTAAAAAAAATTTTTTTTGTACTTAATAATATATTTTAAATTGAAACAAAAAAAAAAACCGGGATGCTTATATACTTATAATATTATATATCTTAGGGAGTGGGTAGCTCTGTGGTAAGGCACTGTGTACCCTTAGTTAGGTAAAAATCTGGTGGTCTAGTAGGTAAAGATCGTGATGCTGACTAATTCACCTACTTGGAAAACCGTTGGTATAGTAACAGTACTGCACCCTTCACCCTTTCTAGGTTTTAGCGGTACAGATTTATTTATTTTTTAATAGTACCTATGTATATTATTCTTGTATACTTACTATATTTACAATTTAATAAAATAATATACTTAGAAACTATGTATAATAGAAGTGATTTGTAGAGTTGTAGCGAATGAGATAAGGGTGTGTAAGGTTGTAGTTCGCATTAAGGAACGGATCCCTAAAATCTTAATAAAAATGTCCAAGGGGAAGACCGAAGCGTAGGAGGGAGGATTGCGTCAAGATCTGGCAGATTTGGGTTTGGTCTAGCGCCACTGGACGGATATTTGTAAAAACGATGGGTGGTACCGTCACTGAATTAGTAATTTTTTTATCATATTTAAAAAAAAATGGATCAGTACTTCTTTGTAGTACTGTGCTGTACCAATGTTAATAACAACCTAAAAACCTAAAACCTGAATGTTAGTATTTGTAGAATTTTTATAGTTTCCTATATGCTATGGGCCCTTCAAAAAAAAAAAATAATAATAAGATTAATAGTACATGCATACCACATGGGAATGGAAAGAAAGGAAAAATCAATTGAGTCAGAAGGTTTAAAGATAATTAAAACCCTAAATCCTCATGTTGAAAAAAAAGTATATTTTTAATAAAAATTTCTTTTTCACTCTTCACAGCATGTATTGTTTCAATTTATGTTACTAAACCTTATAATAAAGTATTTTTCAAATGTTTGCTTTTAACTAATCATAATAATTTATATCGAACTATCAATAGGTTCATTAAATCTATATACATCCTCAAATATAGTAATTGTGATGCATTGCCGAGTTAGCTAGTATCAATATAAAACGTATATACAATTACTCTATATACTTATTATATTTATGTTTGTACCTGCTAACAATTTTTCCTGAGAAGCGTACGAAAAAAGGGGTTTTAATGCAGCGGAAACTGTCCTAAAACTCTGATTTACGGATCACTTTTTAAACATTTACTTAATACGGGATAAGTAAATCCAGCAATATTTAAAAAGTGGCTTAAATAAAAAAAAACATTGAAATATGTTGAATAAAGATGTAATTTTAAATAGAAGAAATTTATATGGCAATGTATTTTTTGTAGCCTCTATTATTATATGCGTATAATTATGATAACGTGTTTTTTTTTTTTTTTACCCTCCATTGAAAAGGAAGAAATAAGTATAAATGATGTTAATTCATGTGTGCTTCCTTTTTCTACCCATGGGTACTTTAGTATACTTTTACAATAGTAGGTATACACTGTGTGCAGAAACGATGGCGCCGTGTGCGTATGATAACGTGTTTTATTCAGAGCATAACTATATGTAATTAAGATATTTTGTTAATCGGGATTCAGCCAAGTGCATTTTTAAAAAATACAAATAAATGTTTTTAATCAACCCATGGTCTTGAATTTAGCAATTTTTCAGCATGTATTGTTTCTTCCAATCCATACTCATCCGTCAGTAATAATCCTCCAACCAAAAAGTACAAGGTGTGCCTTCTACCTGCTTTATAGAGGCTGGATGTGCCCAAGAAGGAAAATGATTCATTTCTTATAATAAACACAATAAATTTCCTTATTACATCCTGACGTAGGAATTGGAAATCCAGTGCTTTAATATCACTAATAATTACACGATTTACCGAGTATATACAAAACATGGAGAGATATGAAAGTGTTTCGCTGTGCGGAGACAGAGAGATATAAATCCAACTGACAACATAAACAATACCCGACAGTGCATTAGCATATAAGCCGAAACGAAGGGACCCAAACACCGAGAGCCTTTGTCGATTCTCGCATTTACATAAAATATTTTTACAATCACCGCTATTTATTGCCCTTTCCTGAAGCGAGTTCGATTGTCTTTGAGAATCTTATATTACTTTTTCGTTTTTCTGGTTGTCCGTTTGTTCGTGAACCGCTAAGTCGAAGGAGTTGTTATGTCCGTCCCGTCAGCCTTTGTTAGATCTCGGCTATATCTCTTCCCACGGGAATTCGGAATCCAGACTGATAGAAGAGAAGTCCGTCGTGCGTCGGTGGGATTGGAAGAAATGGGAAACAAGATGTTAGACAATCCACAGAATGTTTTTAATTGAATTCTTTCCTTAGAATCCTACGCTACTATATTCATTCAACATTTTCTCATTCCTATCGAATTGAAACCTTTTCTAGAATCTTGTCTTCGCAAGCGACTCACCTGGAATTCCTGAATAAGATAAAACGGCTGCTTCATCAATAACAGGAGACAAGAACGTTGTTTTTTTTTTGTTAAGAAATTTGAAGAAAAAATGGATACGCACAACTCTGTCATTAATTTCATCGTATTTCCTATACATTCTTATTTTGAAAACATGAAAAGTGAATAATTTCTTTCAATAATCTTTAAAACAACGAAATTATTGACAGAAAGGGAGGGTTGTGTGGATATCTACAAAAGACTCTCACCAAAAACCACAAAAAAACTTCGGAGGTCACAGAAAAATATTGATACTTCCAAAAAGCAATTATAAAATACAAATTCAATTCGTATAAAAATTGTCTATATTCTAATTTTGAATTAACATTGAGCTGCGATGATCTATAAAAAAGTATTTTGAAATTTACTTCGACATTTATGGGATTGTTTCACTTCAAAAACTACCCCTAATACGAATTTTAGATCATTTTAACTAATAGGAACGCGAATAATGAAGTTTACTTTTTTTTTGAAAATATACAATTCTACAATAAAACACATCTTGTAACTTTGCAATGCATTTTTGCAAAGGCATGCTACAGTCTTTTCGAGAATATATCAATTCCAAAAACATTTCTAGAATAGGTGGTCTCGAGGCCAACTTTTTTTTTTTAAAAATGCCCGGAATTGAAAAATTGAATGAAAAATAATAAAAAGTCAAGCAATGCTCAATGAATATAATAAAATAAATAAAATGAGAATTGTGTGAAAGTGAAACATATACGCCATACTAGGAGAAATATGAAAATAGATAACACATAAATTTATGAAAATATGTTTTCATGTTTTTCTTCAACTTTTCAACCACTCAAATCCAGTGATTTCTAATCTAGCTTCTCCATAATTACCTGATAAACCTCCTAGGTGTCTGAAAAGAATATGGCCTCGAGATCTTCTCCTCTAGAAATGTTATTGGATTTCTATCAATGGGTAGATTCTCCACATGTTTGGATCATGTCACTATGTCACCTACAGCAAATTTACTTGTTGTATATATTTTTATACAGTTTTAAATAACAATAAATAAATTATATAAAAAAAATTTTCCTCAGGATGAGGGAAGATTTTAATCAACCCAGCTAGGCACGGAACGAAATCAGGATGGAAGAGGGAGACGACAAAACCAGAACTGCTCCAACACGACAATCCCAGAGGAGGGCTCACAGATCTCTATATCTCACTGGCCAATCAAGTAAATGTAATCTTATCCATTAATCAATTTAATCCATAACCAAAATTAATAATTAAACAAACTGTAAGCACCTTTGGTCAAACACATATCATAAATTGTAATAATTATGCAATAATAGAGGCATGTCATTATTAATCCTGTTTCATCTATTTAAATCCACTAAATACAGTCCTATTCATTCTGTATTACAATACAGAACCAGTATTTTTATAAAAACCCAATCACTTCAAATTTTGATCCATTTTAGACTGTGGTGATTGAACGAATGGTCCACCGTGTCCAGGATATATTTTGGTTTATTTGCTAAATTATAAAAATAACAAAATTGTCCGACCATATCTTAACACTCAAACACTCTTTTGATTTTGATAATACCTCCACATTAGTCTCTGTCCCTAACCACGAAAAACGAGTGTTCTCAAAAAGCACTTTTATACAATTAGAAGCTTCCCAAGTCAATCACAAAACGAACAAACAAAACCTATCCCTAGCTTATTCCCAAATAGTTAATTTATTAAAGCACCCATAATTTATTTTATTTTATTTTTTATTATAATTATTTTATTTATATTTTTTTCCATTAAATAACTCCTTACTTACCGCTCCCTGCTGTCTACGTCCATATCGCTTAGTTCTACTATTACGTTAAAAAAACTAATTAGGGCCTTCAAATCTTATTATTTAACCAATTAACTCAGCTCGAAACGTCGACATAAATATTTTTTTGTTTATTTATATGTTTTTGCTGACCGCATCCCCCGACTATTTTCTCCAATTAGTAATATACGGTCAACTATCTACACCTCATTGTAAAAATAACAATTTATCTATAATTTATTAAATTAAATTCTAGCCTTTGTAAAAATTATCAGATATTAGTTACAAAATGGCTAACTACGTAGAATTATTGATCAAAATGGCCTCATTTAGCCATAATATTGTTCAGTTAACGAAATTATGATTTTCTAAGTGATTATGGATTTTCATTATCATTTAACCTATAATATAAAATTATGTTTATTGTTTTATAGTGATACTTCATAATTGAAAATTGTTTTTTGTGATATAACTTTCTAATGGTTTGTTAGAATTTGGTTCTTAAAATCTAGTTTTGATGTTATTCCATCGTTTTACAAAGCTGAACATTTACCTCAAAATGTTGTCCTTAATCCTTATGAAGGCCTTTTTACTTATTTGTGTTCTTCACTGATCGTATCCCAAACCATCTTCTCTTCATAACATAATCCTCGGTCAAATATTTACTCGTCATTAAAAGTAAATTTTATTTATTTGTCTTTAATTTTACTGACCACACCCGCTGACCATTTTTTCTTATATTGAATTAACGAGAATTAAGCTTCATTTCATCAAATCAGAAAATTCTGGAGACTGTCTGTGCATTAGACGGGTGAATCAGAAACACTTTTCCTTATTGGAGCGTTAGATCGGCTGAGTGGAGGGTCTCCTGCAGGCTGAAGAGCTACTGAGATCACTCGACAAACAGCAACGGGATATCCTCTTAGCTTATATCTGTTGACGGTGGTGGTTATTGCATCGAGTTTGTTCTGCTGAGTCACCCTCTCCAATCGAAGGCTTTTAAGTCGTCTAAGAGGAGTCCGCCATACCCAAGGAATAGCAAACATGTGTACATTTGTGTTGTAGTTGTGCTATTATGCTACGTAGGAAACACAAATAGAGTGAAAAAAGGGAGTACAAGACATATGTCTAATGGTAGATATAAAAAGCAATCCAGAGGGGTCTTGCAAGGACAAACATTAGACTTCTTATTCGTACCGCTTCGTCTTATATGATTTTAAATCTTTTATGTTATTTGTTTATAATATTAGCTAATTATATATAAATTGATTTCTTGTTTGAAACTGATTATGTTTATCATTTATAATAATGTGGATTATTTTTAGTCTCAACGTTTTTATGGACATATTTCCCCTCACCAACGTCTCGACTTAAAAATAAATTATAAAAAATAAATATGACAAAAGTTACATTACTCTATTAAATAAGACTATCCTATAACAATACTAGTCTGCAACAATTTAGATAGTGTATTTGAGGTTGTGAATTTTACAATTGAGATTATCAAAGATAATGACTACGTTGGCCGAAACGTTGATGATGGGAAATTAATTAATAAAAGCTTAAAGCTAAATGGATCAACTTTATTATAATTGATAAATATTTATTTTTGAAAATGGAAACATTCACTATATTATCAGTTAAGTTAGTCCTAAATAGGGTTTAATTTATTTTATTGACTGATTCATTTGTTCATGACTCTCCATTATCTTCTACGAGTTTATTTATTAGATATTATAGATTTCACTGAAATCTCTTGATGAATACGTGTATATTACTAGTCTGATTTCCGGGAATAAGTTTTCAACAAACAAAAATGTATCTCATGTTTTCTCCTTTAGTTAGAGAGTTGGGTAGCTCAGTGAGTAAGGAACTCAGGGTCCGACAAATTATTTATTCTATATATAATCTGAACCTCCGAAGTCCTCCCAGTCTCTCTAGGGTACCCAAAACTGGGAAAAGATAATGAGGATGAGCTTCACCTTCAACAAATTACCTCCTTATATAAATGATGTTCAAAAACAGTACTTCCATACAAAGTATTGAACCCTTTAAGGATTAAAGCGGTACAGACTAAAATGTTCTCATTCATTTAATTATCGAAGCATTCAACAGCCAATACTATAAATTTATTATTACAATTAACAATAAGTAATGGTTAATTATTTTAAATAATTGACGGTATTTTACAGAAAATTATTTTGAAAATTCGCATTCACGAATGTCAGAAAATTTCAATGAAGGTTAAACCTAATCGATTATTAACATACTGTGTTAAATAAAATCTATTCCAGCTATTTTCAAGAAAATTTCTAAAAATCAATGATGTAATGTAAATATAGACTTCTTAAAATTCCTAGGAATACACTTTCCCTAATATCAAATACTCACAAGTAAAAACCATTTTTCGAAGCTAGACTTCAGGACTCATTGATCCCTTACTATATATTCCAAATACAGATCAGTTAAAATTAACAATAGCACGCACATTATTCATATTAACTATATAATTCGGTTCAAAGATTAAGTATTTTGTAAGTAATCATAGATGGATTTATTCTTAAATTTTGTTTTCTAAAACCATAGAGAAATCAAAATGTGAGGAAATTAGGTTTCCAAAACAAAACAATGTGATTTTGAGGTAAACAAGTTGAATCTACAAAACAGTCGCGTAGCAGAAAATTATTATCAAGATCTTGTTTCCTATTTCCATTATAAAAGTGGATTATAATTTTTAGCTTACAGTAAATTAATCCACACCAGGTTTAATCTGATCGGATTTATATATCTATATTTTTTTATTTATTTATAATGTTTCTTTCTTATGTATACTCCTACTTTCTTAAAATTTGAGTTCGCTAGTTGAAAAAAATTGATGGATGACAAAAAAAAAGAAAAGGATATCAGTGGCTGGTTCCGTATTTTAAAAAATGCCAATTTCTGTGAATGAGATTTGACTGAATTAAATTATCGCGGTTCGTTAGTTCCTTTTAATTAAATGGCCTGCTAGTTATTAATTTATTATTATTTTTTTTTTCACTACACAATCAAGAATTTCCTTCGGATAAAGGATTGAGCCAATTTATTTTTAAGGCCCAAACATACTTAATCTAAACACTTACGAAAAAAAATAATCTACTAAGAGATTTCGTGATTCATTTTCCGGAATCACAGAAATTGCTCGTAGCTGAGAAGCCAAGGGGTAAAAGTGATTATTTTGTGAAAAAATATTTTTTTTTTCCTATCTTCCTGAACCGGAATTAAATGAAGTTTTCAATAGTTACCAAATTGACAAATTATTAATAATTAGTTAATCATTCAACATTTTTAAAAATTATTATGCGTAAATGTGTTTTGACATTGGTTGATTGCAAAGTAATCTCTTCCACACAAAAAAATCGATGGTAATAATAAAATCAATCATAATTAAATATATTTTGAAAACATATTAGCGAGTATATTTGTATCAAAATCTGATTAAATAAGTTCTCTATTGAACGTTTTCTGAGAACATATGTATGTGATAAAGGTTTCTATTGTAAAGGTTTAATTCATATCAGTGAAGTATTAATTTATTCTTTGATTGTGTGTAAGTTGTAAGTTTATTCTATTTATTTTTTTAAATAATTTATTTATTGATATTTACAACTGTATACATGTATACACATCAAGTAAATTTGCTGTAAGTGATATTATGACATGATAAAACATGTGGAGAATCTACCCATTGATAGAACTCCAAAAACATTTCTATAGGAGAAGATCTCGAGGCCATCTTCTTTTCAGACATCTAGGAGAATTATCAAGTAGTGAAGGAGAAGCCAGATTAGAAACGAGTTGGTTTGGGTGGTTGGGAAGTTTATTATGAAAGGATTGATATCTGGTTCTGGCCAAATAGGCAACGTAGGGGACATTGAGGTACTGATGGATGATTTGATTTGTGACAAAGTAAGGAGTATTAAGGATTTTACGAAGGATTTTGGACTGTAAGGATTAAGTTCATTCTATTAAAACGATTTTCTAATTTGTTTTTAATACTACTGTTTCTGGAGATTTTTGCTGCTGAAAATCCTCCGTAGGCTCTGTCAAAAAAGGATATAAAAAATGTATTTGAGTAGGTAGATTAAAAATGTTTTAGAAGTAGCTTCTATTATCTAGACCTTTATTAAATAGGTCTGATAAAAAGTTCCATTAAAAGAACTTTTATATTACAACTTAATAACTAAATTATTACATTATAGTTTTCAAGAAATTAAAAAAAACAAAAAAAAAAAAAAAAAAAACAGGATACTTCTAATTTCTTTTTCTGCATTTAGGACAAACTGTCAGTTATCATCTCCTTCTACAAATTATTACATTACAAATAGTTTATACTTTACTTACTTATGCGAACTACTTGATTTTAATCATTATTACATTTTTTAAACAACATCTTGTTTTAAGACCATTAATCATTATCATTGAATAATAATTATTCCTATAGATAAAGAAAGGATATGATCCTAAAAGATAAAATTACTTGTAATATTTTTATGTATTTTCATCTTTTATTACTTATATTCTCATATATTTTGTCATCCTCTATTTCAGGGATTTGTATGAATTATATAAATATATTATTTCCTATCCTCTTCTTCGATTATAAGCGATTCTAATTAAAGTCAATACAGAAAAAGTAACAGAGAGAGAGGGTAGTTTAGTGGTAGGGCACTGTTCTACTAACTCCAAGGACCCGGGTTTGAATCCGGCTGTAGCTGATAATTATTTTCTGGAAGATTATTGATTGACCGTGTGTGAAGATGAAAGGAATATGGTCCGGGTGCGGTCAAGAAAAACTCAAATAGTAGAAATATACTAATTTAATGAGCCAACGTTTCGCCCCACGTTGCAGGGCTTCTTCAGGGCTAAAAAAAATACAAACACATAGTTACAAAAGGAAAACAAAAACCTAAGTGTAAAATAACAGGGGTATAAAATGTAAAAAAGTAAGATATAATAAGAAAAATTAAAGCTAGTAAATAGTAAATGTAAAGGGCAATAGTAACAAATAGATAACAAAAGAAATATTAAAGAACATACAAATAAAGAGATGTAAAAAGAAAAAAGAATACAAATCAAATGATGAGACAGAATGCCTAGGCATTAGTAGGCATTCTGTCTCATCATTTGATTTGTATTCTTTTTTCTTTTTACATCTCTTTATTTGTATGTTCTTTAATATTTCTTTTGTTATCTATTTGTTACTATTACCCTTTACATTTACTATTTACTAGCTTTAATTTTTCTTATTATATCTTACTTTTTTACATTTTATACCCCTGTTATTTTACACTTAGGTTTTTGTTTTCCTTTTGTAACTATGTGTTTGTATTTTTTTTAGCCCTGAAGAAGCCCTGCAACGTGGGGCGAAACGTTGGCTCATTAAATTAGTATATTTCTACTATTTGAGTTTTTCTTGACCGCACCCGGACCATATTCCTTTCATAATTATTTCTGTTTCACTGTATCCGTGAGTCAGCCCTGTGAGTTAGGGACCATTAATTAGGTAAAAATCTGGAGGTCGAGCTTAATTCTGACCAAATCACCTCCTTGCACAATGTTGGTCTATTAACATTACTTCCTTACGAAGTATTGCACCTCCGATTCTTCATTGAGTAGCGGTGCAGATTTAACTAAAGCAATGTTACTAAGACCTCCTTATTAATTGAATCTTTATTCAAAATAATGCATTTGTAATTACATTTGACGTTTCGGGGACTAATCTCTATCCTTAGGATTATTACCAGACAGGACATTGCAGCTAAACAAGCATTTGCTCTTCCAGGCCAGGGCGCGGACTTTCTGACACCACAAGAAATAAATCTTCCAATGAAAAATGATATATCATCTAGTTGGCAA
>NW_027108625.1:258502-259623 GCF_000696795.3 Halyomorpha halys | reverse complement strand
CTGAATGATGACCAGAAGAACGTGGAAATGGTCTTAGTTTTCTTAAAAAGGAATGGCCTTTTGAATAAGATTTAAACCAGAAAATCTGTTATACGTAATAAAAAATACCAAAAGAAGTAATTATTTAAATTTTTTTTCGAAATTATTTAAAGAGGAAAATAAAGGGAAATAGAATTATAAATATAAAAGAAACAAAATTATAAAGCACAAAACATAGGCGTTGATGACCTCAGGGTTTTTTACGCCTTAAAGCCCCAGACAACAACTACAACAACTTAGGATTATTACAATAGGTGAGTATAGGAATTATTCTTCAGTCCTTGGCAAATAATATTCAAACAATATATGCCAGTATTCATATTTCTTAAATTCTACTTCTTCTAGAAAGGCAATTATAATAAATATTGAAATGGTCAATAGAAAACTTTGTAATAATAATTGTTTCGTTAAAAAAAAAAAAATACTTTAAAAAAAGACTCACTATTGTAAGTGTAAAGAAAACGAGAAGAAAGGGACTAAGGGCATGAGAGAGCCATTTTTTTACTCTGGGCAAATCTTTTCTTCCTAAATTTAATGAAAATAATCATGTGTGAGAAAAACATTTAGGAAATGCCTGCCGCAATAGAGGAAGAATGAGATGGAATCACTGGAGTAAGTTCATCGCTTTCAGTATCTTTTACTTCTCCATCAGAAACTCATTAATAAATCAAAATTCATTAAATAACTTGTAACCGAAACATGTTTACAACCTTCTGTTACCCTACAACCATGGGTAAATTATTTATTAGATTTTTTCTGTCAATTAATATTTTAGTTTATATTTAATATTTAAATACTGCTCACTAACATTAACCCAACCAGGATTATAAAGTGAAGTAACCCCTGGGCTTATATTGAAGGTGCACTACAATACAAACATACAATACAAAAATATTTTTATTTTTTATTTATTTGATGTAATTTACAACTGTAAAAAATAATACAATAAGTAAATATGTTATATGTTTCATATAAACTTGAAAATATTGGAATGGAACCACCCATTGTTGATACTTCAAACATTCATTTAAATTAGAAGGTCCCGTGGCCATCTTCTTTTCAGACATCTAGGAGAATTATCA
>NW_027108625.1:252654-257054 GCF_000696795.3 Halyomorpha halys | reverse complement strand
ATTACCTGATAAACCTCCTAGGTGTCTGAAAAGAATATGGCCTCGAGATCTTCTCCTCTAGGAATGTTATTAGAGTTCTATCAATGGGTAGATTCCCCACATGTTTGGATCATATCACTATGTCACCTACAGCCAATTTACTTGTTGTATATATTTTTAAACAGTTGTAAATATCAATAAATAAATTATTAAAAAAAAAAAATGACTCACATCAAACCTTGTTAGAGCTTTATTACATGACGTTAAGTTTACTCCACTGACTTTTAATACCAGTGGCTTATTTGAGACAGAAGCGCCGAGTTCTTTTGGAGTCCTGATTTGCCTTCAAGGGGGAAAGGTGGAACAAAGTTGGTTCGGTTGATTGTAAATATTATTTTAAGTAGGAATGATTGGGTTCATAAAATTTAAATTTTTTTTTATTTCTCTTCAAAACTTATTTGGGGGAAATTTGCTTAATGATCTCTATTACCAACATCTATAAATCTATGATAGAATTCATAACTACATAATGGACAAGAAACATAAAAAAAATCGGCATTTAAAACTATAATACCACTACTAATACGATCTAACTGATTAACTGAAAAAGCTCGATTTACTTAGTTTGTAATGAGTTTAATGAATGAAAAATCGTTGCCCAAGATAGGCTGGCGTAGATAAGGTTGGTTTGAGTGGCCAAAGATCTACAAGGTCTGCAGAGCAAATAGAAAAAACAAACAATAATTAATAATTTTTTCACGATAGTAAAATTTCTGTATATATATTCCATATATAGGTAAGGAGATGTAAAAACGGTTGTTATCTCAAATGAGGAATTTACATACACATTAAAATATAGCAAACAAGTATTGTGTTCAGCAATATAACATATAAAATAGCAAAAAAAAATTATTAAATTCTGTAGCCACTGTAATATTTTACTCAAATCAAACAAAACAAACACTTTCCAATAGTTTTTGAAATTAGCCACGTCTATCTACAGCAGTAATCCTCAGTCACACACCCCTTGGAAGAGAGCGAGAAACAAACACAAAGGAAGAGGTAATGAAGATGGGCCACGGCACATGGGACGATAAGAAAGGCAATAAATGCTGATGGCATGACTAAAAGCGAGGTCCAATAAACAGCCTATGCTTTTATTATCCAACTAAGGGCCCATCTTACGGCCGTTATCTTCTGTTTACGTCTCGGTCGCTAATAAGAAACGATACCTCCTGCTTTTATTCTCTATGCCGCGGTACTATTGTCAAGGTTATATGTCCGGAATAGCTAGATTACGGAAATGAATTTCCAATGGTGAATGAAGCGAAAATATAAAATTGTATGATTGAATCAAGATTTAATTGAGTTTTCTCGATGTATATTTCTGACTACCAGAAGAAAAAGTAATGCTTAATCAACTCTTTACTTAGCTATCAATATGAAAGTCTATTGTATAATTTTTAATGCACTTTTATAAATTGCATTCGTTTTTTAACATCTCAGATTTATTTATACATGTTAATAATTTTTAAAGTTTGTCGATTGCCAGTAAAAAATTATGCCTAGGTATGGAACTTTTTTTTTTTGGAATATATACTTTTTATTTATTGATAGATATTATAATCTGCCACACAGTTGTGGGCAATAGGTAATAGTGAGGAATGATCACATTCATATTAAAATAAATAAAATAAGAATAGAAATAGATAAATGAATGGAAAAAAAATATCTTTTAAAATATATACAAACAGAGGGATAAAAAAAATGAACATAATAAAACTATGTGTATGAAAAAAAAAATATAATCTCTAGTCACATTTACACTCTTATATAATTATTTACACAATCGATCTGAGGAACCCTGAGCCCACTCTATCCCCTACGTGTGAGGGGTAGAGCAGAGCTCAAAAGATCCCAGTGCATCCCTCTCGCCGCACCGCTGGTAGTGAGCCAGTGAAGGCTGAGTGTGCTAAAGCCGCAAACACTCAACTTGAGTGGAGAATCTGTCCATTACCAGAACACCAATTGCCCATTTTTATTTTACAATAATAAGTCTCTTGGCCACTGCCGTTGGCCGTGGGCTGTAGGGATGGGTGGAACTAGATAAGGTTTGAACCAAAGGATTAGGATGGTTGGAAAGGTTTATATGGAATTTTGAGAATTTGGTTGATATGAGGTCAAGGACAAAAGGGATATGTAGATCATAGTGTAATGTTCTGATGGAAACAGGATGCATCAACTATGGTTCAAAGGATTTTGGATTGAAACGCTTGGATACGTTTGATGTTCGACGGTTTAGCTGTTCCCCAAAGTTCAAGTCTGCAGGTCCAGATAGGTCGGAGTATAGTCTTATAAATTAGTAGTTTTTTCAAGTGAGAGATGAGAGGTCCGGCTGAGCAGTCGATATAGTTCTTGTCTTTTAAGTCTAGTATGTTTTAGGTATGGAACTAAAAATAAAAATGTATTCCTTTATTGTTTAAATATTCATAATGCAAATTTCATGTACGAGTACTTCGTGAGAATTGAAGACCAAAATAGAATAAAAATAATGAAAAAAAATAAAAATTAAAAATTCGTGAATAATCATGAGATAATAATTAGGCAATTAATCATATCTTCACGTCCCAAACAGGATTCGAATCGACAATGCCCACGGCCTTGGGCTGTATCTGTTATTTCGATCTTTGAAATTTTCAATCGATCGATTATTTATCTTTTGAAACCTATGGCTCTTAACTTTTGTACATTTTTTATGAGATTGAATAATAAATCTATTATTTAATTTGCATACAGGATAGAAAAAATAAACAACATATAGACGAGAATAAATATTCAAAGTTGTTGATTTTTATCTGCACTTGTATACTGAAATAGTCTAGACCAGAGGTTCCCAATCTTTTTCTGTTTGCGGTTCTCTAAATAATCAGATTTTTTTCCGCGGCGCTTTTAATTCATCAGATTTTATTTAAAAACTTTTGACTATCTTGAAAAAATGGAAAACTTTTTTAAAAACAATTACACATTTAACAGCAAAAAATTTAAAAAAGATACTATTTTCCTTGAGATAATATAAAATACCCAATTTCAACTGTTCCATATAATATTCATTGAGACAGCACAACCACCATGTGGTTAGGTTAGTTGAAAAATAAATACGAATTTTAAATTTACAAAAAATTTATTGAACCTCCATTGATTATTAATGGGATGGATGAGCTAGATGTTCACTACAAAGCTTCTAATAAAATTGGATATGGTGCAACGTTAATTTTCGAGCGATATTTGTTTTTTATTACCGTGACCACCAAAAATTGTAATTAATATTCGTAGAGCTTTACCACTAAGCAGTGGATATTTACTGATATCCAAAAATCCAAATCCAAAAGAAAGTGCCATAAGCTACCAAATTTTAACTTTAAAGTATTATCCGAAGACAAGTCAAAAGGAGATTCTTCCTCTAAATTCTGTTGGAGCCTTGGCTCTGAATGGGTCTTGAATCCATGTAGATTAATCATTTTCTGCTTCGAAATATTTTTTGAACTTTTTTATAAGCTCTGATAGGTGATCAACAATGACTAAAAGGTGTATTTTACAAATAAATATTTTTTTCCTGCTATTTTTGGGCCTTTATTGACTACCACCAGGACCATCTCCCAAAAACATATTTTTATGATAGAATAATCCCTCGCTATTATACTTGGAATTTTATTTTTTATTTTACTTTGCCTTGGTGTAAAATAAATCTGTACCACTACAACTCCTGAGGGGCCAGGGTCCAGTTACTAATCCAACGGTTGTGCAAGGAGGTGTTTTAGTCAGAATCATGCTAGGACGTAAGGTTTTTTCCTATTACGGTTAACCACTCTATGGCTAGTTGGCCATCGGAGGACTCCTGTAACCACAGAGCTGACTCATGGGTACTTTAATGGAATAAGTAATTTTCTGCGACAGCTGGATTCGAACCCAAGGACCCGGGTTAGTAGCGCCTGTGCTACTGAGTCACTCAGCTCCTACACATATACTTCTCTATATAATTTTAATTGGGTCCTGAAATATTCCATGTTAACTATTAATAACAGCCCCCCCAAATAAATTTTTTATCACAATAATTTATCTCTAAGTGATTTTTGTGATTCAATAAAATATATAGGGAATTTTTTACCATTAATAACTCTACATTTATTTAGATTAATATTATATATTTTATAATAACAATGAACTCAAGTAAAAATGAGTCATAAACACACATCACTGTATTCTAAACTGTACTCAATTATTAGTCCTGTTATTTTATTAATACTGTTATCTAATATGACTATAAGGTGTATTTTACTAATAAATACATTTTTCTGCTATTTTTGGACCTTTATTGACAACTACTCGGACCATCTACAACAATATATTTTATGATATAATAT
>NW_027108625.1:252201-252594 GCF_000696795.3 Halyomorpha halys | reverse complement strand
TTATAAACTTATATATGCTTTGTAGCTATATAGCCCGGGCAGTGATCAATAAAGGTATAAAAATAGTAAAAGAAATCTATTTATTGTTAACTGACGTTTAGGGCTCAAATTTACTCATCTTAAATTAATTGACATATATCGTGTACTTTCTTAATATCCGCGATTTTCTAGCAAAATATTGCATAGATGGTCAACAACATACGTTTTTGTTCTTAACTCCACATAACATATTTATTATATTACCAATAGAATTAGCAATATATATATATGAGTAATAGATAATATTGGATCCTTGTATTTATAATATTCTGTATCTTGTTTTAATCTCATTATTTACTTCAAAATCCTTTCAGTTATTTTTATTATTATTCTTTTTTATTTAGATTTTTAATA
>NW_027108625.1:249353-252151 GCF_000696795.3 Halyomorpha halys | reverse complement strand
AATTATTATTTTATACTTTATTTTCATTTTAGTAGTTATTAATTCAATTATTAGCTGTATCACTTGAGTTCAATTCATATTGTACTTATCAAGTTTAAAAATTGTATAGCCTATAATAATTTATTTTATAATTATTTTTGTGTTATTTTGGCACCGACCGATATATGTTGTCATCTGGTCAGACCATATTGGATGCAACTGTTTAAATGAATAAAATAAAAAATATTAAATGAGGTTTTCAAGTGTTGTAGTTAGCTTTAAAGATATGGGGCACCGAATGAAAACCTTTTTTTAAACATATATGTATATATAGTTGACCGTAAAAATTGATATATAAGAATATGGTCAGGGTTGCGGTCAACACTGACTGCAACACTGACCATTTTCTTATATATCTTTTTTTTAACGTTTTGAAGCTGGTTTCACTTTTTATTCCCTTTAACTGTCACTTAGCAAATTTATAAATTTTGACTACTAATTAAATGTAGTTTTCAATAAAGTAATAAAATATTGGGATGAAATAAAGGATTTTTTTCTTCTTTTGGACTGTTGGACTATAACAATAAGCCAACCAAAATGCCTCAAACGTCCCAAAGACCACATACCCTCAGCTGTTCCTTCCAGAAATTGAAAACCCCACCAATAAGTTTGGATACGTAATACCGGCCTGTAATTTTTGCTGTGCACGATTGCTTTGGCAGTGCAACCACCCACCGTGGTCACCGGAAGCTACCTGAGGACCCTGTCATTAACTCTACTTTTTCCACCTCTGTTTCCTTTTCTTACCCTCTTCCATCATTCGTCTCCGGTTTCACCTGGATCCGGTGACAAGTGTTGTGGATGCTATTATTGCCAATGTGGTCTGCTTCTGTTGTTTAGGACATGGATGACAATGATAGAGGAAGGACAGAAACTCACGAAAGATAAGCTATACCATTCTGTAGAAAACCTAGTGGTCTACAGAACATAGGAAATCAATACTAGTGATTTATTTGTAGGTCTTTGTATTGTACTGCGTTTTGCTGCTATTTACATCCGTTCTCGATTCTTACTACTGTCAACAGAGCTTAGACGAAGTGATTGTTTATAGTAACTGTTTATTTCCGCCTACATTATGTGTTGTTGTAAACATTCGTAAAGTTTCTATCTGAACTTCAAAAAAAAATTTTTTTAAATAATTTATTTATTGTTATTTACAACTATATACAACAAGTAAATTTGCTGTAGGTGACATAGTGAAACGATACAAACATGTGGAGAATCTACCCACTGATAGAACTCCAATAACATTTCTAGGGGAGAAGATCTCGAGGCCATCTTCTATTCAGACGCCTAAGAGAATTATTAGGTAATGAAGGAGAAGCCAGGTTAGAAACAAGTGGATTTGGGTGGTTGAGAAGTTGATTATGGAATGAACGGTATCTGGTTCTGGCCAAATCGGTAACATATGAACATTGAGGTCCTGATGGATGACTTGATTTGTGACAAAGTAAGGAGCATGAAAGATTTTACGAAGGATTTCGGACTGTAAGGATTGGATTCTGGAGGAATTTGATGGTTTAGTGGAGCCCCAAAGCCAAACCTAAGGATACTGTAGGGCAAGAGGTCATGGGTTTACGTCGAAGGGTAAATGTGATTTGATGGGATTTAATGAAATTAATTTTAATCCTCCAGTTTTGGCACCATTCTTCAAGGGATTGGAGGATTTGGGATACAATGTAAGGATCATGGTTCACTGACAATAAACATGTGTCATCGGCATACGTGGTGAGGATAGTGTTAGGCTGGGTTGGGATGTCAGCTGTGAAAACTGTATAAAGGATAGGACCAAGGATACTACTCTGAGGTACACCAGCAGACTGACAGAATAGGAACGAATAAGCGCCGTTTTAATTTACTTGAAATAATCTGTCGAAGAGATAAGAACGTATAATGAGGAAGTATGTAGGGGGTAGGAAAATACATATCTTGTATAGCAGTCCTGGGTGCCAGACTCGATCCAAAGCCTGTTCTACATCAAAAAAATAAATCAAATAAAAAAAATACATATGTTAGGTCATTTATCATGGAACAGAATAGGACATTGAAGCCAAGTACAGTCTCATCAATTTCTGTTTGAAGTATATGTTTCCTTTTTTTAACTAGTTTTGAATTCCGTTTCATAAGCCCCAGTTTCAATATAATTTTATAAGGAAGTTGTTCAGATGTATATCCTTAATCCAAAGAATAAATAAAAAATATATAATAGAAGAAGATATTTGACCGTATGAAGACTAGCCCCAAAGACCCCGTTTCGAATCCAGCAGTCACAGAAAATTATTTATTCCATTGAAGTAGCTATGACCAACCCTGTGGGTTCAGAAGTCCTCAGGTGGTCACCTAGCCATAAAAAGTGGTTAACCAGAATAAGGAACAATCTGACGTTCTAGCATGATTCTGACCACTTGCACAACCGCTAGATTAGTAACTGTACTTTATTATTAAGTACTGCATCCCTGACCTTTCCGGAATTGTAGCCATACAGACTTATTTTATGTATATGGTGTATGTGTAGTAATCGATTGTAAATTGATTTATATTTTACTTTTTTTCTGATTTATTCATTGTTTCTGATGATGACCTGATGACCGTAAAGTCGGACATCTTGATCTTATTTTATAATTATGATAAAGTAATCTTGTCTAGTTACTAAAAACTTGTAATTATATATATGTAAAAGAAATCTATTTATTGTTAACTGACGTTTAGGGCTCATATGGAATTTTGAGAATTTGGTTGATATGAGGTCAAGGACAAAA
>NW_027108625.1:247334-249290 GCF_000696795.3 Halyomorpha halys | reverse complement strand
AATTATATTCATAATTTAGCTAAAGATGCTTTCTGTGCTCCTAGCGGGCGAGAGGTGAACTATTATGAGAAGGTTATATAGAGCAGCTCATGTGTTGTTTTCAAGTGATGAACTTTTGTTTATAGTTATAACTTTGTAAAGATCCTTTCAGTAACTTGTAGTAGACGACTCTTATATTCATTAAAGCTGTGGAAAGGGACTTTTATATAATATATATATTCTTATAATAAGCCGATAGTAGTACCATTGATTTTTCAATAATAATTTTTTTTTATGTAACTAGTCGCAAGTTGAGATGTCGGATTTAAAATAAGCATGATCAATGCTACTCAGAAAATTACCTAATATTAAACTCCTAAGAAATATGAAGAAAAAAAAAATAGCTTCGAAAGCGTAGGTGGAAAATAAGCGGTGTAGAAAAGATAATTTAAATAAAAAAGTATAAGACAAACGCCTGTGAAATGACTTAGTGCCCGATCCGGTAGGAAATTACACAATATGGCCACTCTTATTAAGAAATAGATCAGGTTTTCAACTTTTCCTTTTGTCTCCATTCTGCCTTCCACTCTGCAATTTACGGCGAGAGATAAAACGCTTAGATATGCATAGGTTTCCCGAGATGGGAATTCTTCATGCCGCTGCAAGATACGCCCTCATTAACTGCACTAAATGTATATCTACCCTCATTAAAAAAAAAAATAATAATAATAAATAAAAAAAATACTTCTTCGAGCAATTAGCTGAGAAAAGAATTGCAATATAAGGTAACGAGAGATATAACGAGCAAGTGAAATTATTTTTTACTTTTTTAAGAAAATATATTGCAGTTATAAAATTTCTATTCAGGAGTGGAAATGCTATTTTTTTTAAAGAGTTTCTGAATTGTTCTTGCAATTTCTTACCCTATAAATTGGCAAGAATCTTTTATTAACATATGTTATTCGTTTTAATCATAAAAACACATTTTCCACAGACACGGAGATATAAAATGGTCAAGAAAAGATTTTCGTCCTACAATTGTGAAGTTTTCTATCATATCTGTAAGTCAGAGGGCCGATTTATGAAAGGTTATTATTAGAAAATTATAATGGGATATAAATAAGATATCTTTATTCAATATTTTAATAGGAAATTTGATTAGCAAATCCTATTTGACTTAAATTTAGGTATTAGTTATGGAACTTAAATTTGACAAAATATCCTCTTATTTAGAGAAGTGGTAAGAGGTGGTTGTATATGTTAAATGGGTGTATTAACTTGTTAAAACTGCTAAATTACACTTGTAAACCAAAAACTTTATATGGAAGCACCCTAAATATGTTATTATTAACATAAAAAAAAAAAAAAAACTGGACTCTCTTTCACCAAACTTTAATTATTCCTCTTTACAATTTTTCGCACTATTAGCTATAAAGTGGTAAATGGTAATAAATAGCAGATTATTTGTTATAATTAAAATAATTTACATATAAGGAGATAGTCTGGGTTGCGGTCAAAAGAGAAAAAAAAAATTTCAACTATTTATTTTCCGACGTTTCGCCCCACTTTGCAGTGCTATCAGGGCTGTTCAAACGTAAAGGTTGGACCTTATTTTGACCGCAACCCGGACCATCTTCTTATATATCAATTTTTACGGTCAACTATATATAAATATATAAAAAATCTATCTTCTAATAGTCTGCTGAGTACATAGATAGGTTAAAATGACCTAATCTTCAAGGTTTAAGAATAAATTCAGTTAATTTTATTTTTATTAAATTTGTTTTGTGGTTTTAGGATAAAATTTATGGAAGGGGCCATGTTTGAAACATGTCATGGAAAATACTACCCTAGGTTTGTTTGTTTGGTTGTTTAGTGGCGCCAAACTTCATTGGTCATCAACGCCATTTATATTTTATTTAATTTTGCTAATATTCGTTAAATTTTATTTATTTTTAATTTTTTTATTTTTTTTTT
>NW_027108625.1:240119-246924 GCF_000696795.3 Halyomorpha halys | reverse complement strand
CTTTTTAATAATTTTTAATTTGCTCATTGGGCTTTCGTTCCACATAGATTGCCATTACCACCCTAGGTGGAGAAAAAGTATTACATGGAATTTTGACAGACAGACTCGGAATCAATAATTTCCCATGGTGTCTTTAATGTAAAATTCAATTTTCGATTCCGTAGACATTAATATTTATTATTTCCTCTATAAATTCAATATATTGGGTAGTGAAGAAGAAAAGTTAAAAAGATATATATCTATATATATATATATATATATATATATATATATCTTAAGATATATATTAACATGATAAATACAATTTGAAGACTTATTTAACTTATTGAGATAAAATAAATATACTTTTTGAAAAAAATTGTTTCTGTTGCACTTATTATAATGATTTTTGTGCCAAAGCCCTGATGAAATTCTGCAAGTTGGGTTCAGACGTTGATCCGCATGTGCATGTCGGTCTGTAACCAAAATATTTTTCGGGCATGATGAATCAAACTGTTATTCGAATTTCAATGAAATTCTCAGAAATTGTGGGGCTCCGAACTTATTTTGTTGATCCGAATTTATGAGATTACGTTCACGACTTTCGCTTCATGTATAATGTACTAATGTATTTTCCTCTACACTTCCTCTTTACTTAAATAGCTCCTACCATTTTACTTAATGGTCGAGAAAAACTTGAGTAGACATGGTCGAGTATATATTTGTAGCTTGTCCATACCGTAAACAAAACTCAACATAACTTTGTTTCATCAATGGTGTAACCTATTAATCGACATGGTGTAACATATAAATATAGATAATTATGTAGGGAATAGAAATATACAGTAAAAAGATAATTTTCAGGAATGAAAATAATAGGATAATGTTGTAAATGATGGATAATGTGATAAGGTTATACACATTGTATAACTTTTTTTTTTTTACAATAATTTTTGGTTCTTCAAAAGCTGAGTCATTTTTTTCCATATAAAAATGATTTATGGATGAACAGTCGATAGATACAAGTATGTATATATGTATATATAGTTGACCGTAAAAATTGATATATAGGAAGATGGTCAGGGTTGCGGTCAAAGGAGAAACAAAAATAGTTTCGCCCCACTTTGTAGGGCTTCATCAAGCCTGTTCAAAGCAAACGGGTGAACAGCCTATCTCCGTATCTATCAAATGTATCTCGTTTGCTCCGAACAGCCCTGATGAAGCCCTGCAAAGTGGGGAGAAACGTCGGAAAATAGATAGTTGTAAATTATTTTTGTTTCTCCTTTGACCGCAACCCTGACCATCTTCCTTTAGATACAAGTATGTAGATTTACATTTTATTAAAGATATGATTTTTAATATTTTTTCTTGATTGGTCCTCAGTCCGACATCCTTTGGTTCATTATCCTAGGCCTAGCACTCAATAAGGATGTGCAGTAGGCACTCCACAAGAGATACGAACAGTGGTGTCCCTCTTGTCATAAGGTACTCATGTGTCTAAAGTGTCCTACATTGAGACGGGCCATTACACATATCTTCTCATCTTGGTGTTTGTGTAGGTTTTTTTCGAATAGAGACTACAACTGATTCAATAATCTTAAGTTTATAGTCCCGTTGTTTACACCAAATTTACCGTTCTTATTCGAGTTCCTTCTCTCTGACCCATGAAACTATTTGTTTTTTGAATGCAGTAGTTAATATTATACCGTCATAGACCGTTTTTTGACCTAGTATCAGCAAGTTCATTCTTTTTGATGCCACAGGGACAGGCAGCAACAAAAATTGGACTACAAATGTATTCTGTGAAAAAGTGTTTTTCAGACCTGTGAGAACTGAATTTGAACTATACACACATATCTCTCTTTTCTTTCAATTTTCAGTTTTCCTATTACTCGATTAATTGCTAACAGTCCAGCATGTAGCGAGAAAGAGCATGATGGAATACATTTGTACACCTTCTCAAATAATTAAAGCACCTACTCCATCTTATTTCCAAACAATGATGGAAAACGTTAACATAAAGAATTATATTTTAAAGATAAAAGTATGATACGAATATTAATGATGTGAAGATTATGGACCATGGATTATGTAGATAAGAAGATGGCTGGGAGAGCGGTCCGTGTAGAATACAAATAAATAAAAACATATTTATTAGTGCCAACATTTCGGCCAGAATTTCTAGCCTTCATCAGGGCTAAAAACAAAAAAATAAGATAACAACCAATTAATAAAAGGAACTGCATAATAACTAGACAGATAATTTAGTTACAACAGTAGCATTAGAGAAAATTAATTGTGTCATATTACAAGAGTATTAAAAATGTATGGGAATATAGTGATATTAAAATTAAAAATTAAAAACTGTTATATATCATGTATTGGTTATTTTCACCAGATATTATTATTGCCATACTTACTAATTACTACTTTTGTTTCTCTTGACTTTATATTTTGTCTCTTTTTTTTCTAGTCTTTTAAGTGCTTTAATTTAAATTATTATTATTAAATCGAACTATTCATATTTCTTTGTTTCTTTTGCATTATATAACTTTATATTTTTATTTCCTTGAATATGTTATTTTATCTACTTATCTAATTACCTGTATATTCGTTTTATTTCCCACTTCGTTCATTGCTTTATTTTGATTTTAATAATTTTCATTTTGTATATATATTTACGAACTAGATTTTCATATGTATTTTATTATTTTTTTTATTTGTTCTTTCCTGCTACTTAATGTTAATGTTATTCTTCTCACAGTCTCTAACTTCCAATAATACTTAAATTATTCCTGTTTGTCAACTCTATTTATTTATCCATAATGTTAGCTATTTTCTTATTTTCTAATAATTCTGTATATCCTTTTATTCATTGGTTGTTATCTTGTTTTAGCCCTGGTGAAGGCTAAAAATTGTGGCCATAACGTTGACACTAATAAATGAGTTTTAACATATTTGTTTTCTACCCAATGCACTCCCAACCATCTTCTCCTTAGAAAGAATGTTAGAAAAAATATGTTAGAAAAAATATGAAAATTTCAATTAAATCTTTATTCGAAAACTACAAAACCAAAAGGACATAATTGTGTTTAGGTGTCTCACAACCTGCTCATTTCTAGGTATGTGACCATTTTTTGAGAGAAAAGTACAACCGAGCTTTATGTTTAATGTCTCAAGTTACCCAGTAATATCCTTTGAGTGTTTTGAAAATATTTGGGTAAATTTATTACAACTGAGCAATATGTTTAAAGACACATACAGTGTCATCTCGTAACGTAGAACGGATGGGTTATATTTCGTGGTAATATATATTTTTTTAATTGTTATAGTTTATTATTTTATTTTTATAAAAATGAAAAATAATTTGTTATTGAAACAATTTTGGAATACAAAATAAGAGTTCTTTTCAGTTATTCGTATAGTAATCCCACTTCCTCTTAAAAGTTATCATTTTATAGACCTGTCCAATCATGAATGGCATCCTACATTTAGTCCACTAGTGTCTCTGTGGCCCCCAGCGAAGAGAGATGGAGAGATAGGGAGGGATAAAGAGCGAGATGGAGAGATAGGGAGGGATAAAGAGCGAGATGGAACAGGTTCGGGAAGGAGTGCGGAGGCGCCACTGCCCATCCATTAGCGTAAAAATAATTCCCCGGGAAATGGTATTTATAATAATCAATAGGCCGGAGATAAAAGATGAAGGATATCCAGCGATGTTTATCGAAGAACGCTATTTCATTTTAATTTATTTTCAGAGTTATCTTTACAATCTAGCCGGCTTCATCGATCGCCTTACAAATTTGGAAGTGGTTTGAGACCATTGGTCAGTATCTATTAGCTGGTCATTAGTCCGGGTTTCAATGAATATTTCATTGTGACTAATCCATTTCCCAAAAGGAATTTCGGGAGATATCTATGTTGCAATGATCTACTAATCACAACAGGTGTCTCTTAGATCACCTTTCATAATTACAAAATTACAATGCAATTTACATATAAAGTTGAAAATATATCTGCCCTGTCTTTTTTTCGTAGATGTGACCTAGTTATACTGACATGTAAACTTGGACTTTACATGTCAGTTTCTCACAGATAACCAAGTTCGTATGACTAACAGAATCATATTTTTTTACGGCCCACACATCGGTCAAAACGTTGGTATAATAAAAAGAATGTAATAAAGACTACTGATTATTTTCTCCAATAAAAAAATAAAATAGAGAATGAATTTCTTAATAATTGGCACATTAAAAAAAAACTCTTTAGCTTCACTTCAGTTTTATATTAAACGATTTATCTTATAAATATGATTTGGAATTATCTCTGTTAAAAATTTCTCATGACTTACAGTAATAAAGAAGTAAATGATATAATAATTTTAAAATTCCTTTGAACCTGCCCCGTAGTAATGACCTCAAGCGTTAAATTCTCCAGGACCACTCGACATTTCTCCAGAAGCCGAAGCTCGACGAAGCGATCAGCTGGAGCTCCTGAGGAATTGCCAGGCCAGGATTCCAGGCTATAATGGCGGCGGGTCCTTTTTCTTGACACCTGAAGAAATCCTTCCGCTGGGCTATTACAGTAAATGTCAGGGCGCTATATATGGCCATTCTGCTTCGCAAGGCCCTTCCAGATATTCCGAATATCCGCCACATCCAGCCTGATAATTGCTCCTGCTTCCAGGAGGGTCGTAAAATCGGGAGCGGAGTATCAGTCAGGCATTGGAAGAGAGCTAGGTACAGAAAACAAGGATCAATTAGAAGGAGATTTACCTTCAAGAAATACAAACCTTTCTAGAAGGAAATGTGATAAAGAATGGAATCAAATTAACAATCAAACATATGAAAAATCAATTCTAAACTATCGAATTTTAATTTTTCTTGGACCCCTAAAAAGTCTTAATTAATATAAATATAAAATTTTATTTCAACATCTTATTATGTCACCATAAACCCGTCTAGAACTATTCCAGGCCCTGAAAGAAATAAACGTTCCGAAGATGACTATGACTGGTTCCGTATCGGACTCCTTCGACACTAATTGTGGCGTGAGACAAGATGACGATCTCGCATATCTCCTTTTTAATTTTCCAAGGGAGAGGGCTGTATGCGAGTCAGGTATTCAACTTCCACAGTACAATCCAGCTATTAGGGTACGCCTACGATATTGACATTATTACCCGATCGGAACGAAGCCTGAGAGTCATTCCTTGTTCTAGATAGTACAAATGCCGATGACATAAGTGTAGCGAATCTTCCTTAATTGCATCCCATTGCATAAGACCCTTGAAGAATTTTGTCAACAATTGGAATATTAAAATTAACTCCAGCAAATTTTATCAATTTAAATTTATTCATCCTTTGACTTCCAGCTATACAGTATCCTTTGATAATATTTCACTAATCTCTATCGAATAGATTACACTTATACACATTATACTTCGATTACATAAAGTCTGACTGTTACAACACTTACTAGGCAAACGGTTCAAGCTTCTAGTTAATTTCACAATACTCATTTACAAGACTATAATATGGCCTACTTAGAATTATAAAGTTGATCTTTGGAGCTCCACTAAACCATTTAATTCCTGTCGTATCCGATCATTACAACCCGAAATACTTCGTAAAATTCTCAACACTCCTTACTTTATCTCCAATTATCCATAAAGATCATTTTTAGGCGATCTATCCCTAACCACAAATCAGATCTTCATCATGCTCCCTCTTCTAATCGTGATAATTATCCGAGATGCCAAAAAAGAGGCCTCGAGACCTTCCAATATAGAGATTTTATTAGAGTGCTACCAGTAGTTTCTTTACCAATATTTAATTTTACTATACCGCAATAAATACATTTACTAGTATTTGAATTTAAATACAGTTGTAATATTCAAAAGGGAAAAAAAATTAATTTTACTATTTCTGAATAAATTAGCCGAACTGAATAAAAATCCCTCTCAGATTAGGCCTAATTAAATATAAAAGTTTTATTACAAGGGAAAAAAATAACAAGAAGCTAAACAACTTCCCTCGTTCACCTAATTTATAATAACAGAAACCCCCTGAAGAAGTTTTTGTTATTTAGTCTTTTTCGTCTTCCCTCGGCAATGTTTTACCTTTAACCCGGGCCACTTAGGAGAAAATTAAACTAAGAGGGAAAAAGTTCCTAACCATTCTCAACATCAATTTCATTCTTGGAGAGATAAGAAATTCAGTCGGCATGCAAATAGGAAGCTATTACCGACGGACGCTTGTTAGGCGGTAGGGGAACTTCTCTTTCCCAAACCAGGGGAATTATAAATATTTGGAAGGAACGCTTCGTTACGCTCGAGAACCAGATAGGAAGGGAGTTAGCGAGGTTGGCAGAATTCTAGGCATTTTATGCTACGTGGAATAGCAAAATCTGCATATCACATGACTGATAAGAAGGTATTTTCATGCTATAATAACCTGAAAACAAAATGCAAAAATGTAAAAAAAAAAAAAAAGAAAAACTAAATTAACTTAGTACTTTTTGCTAACCTAACGTATGAAAAATTAATTTCTTTGAATTTAATTAATTTTATGACTATCATTGTATTAATCCTGCTTTCATGATCGCTATAGGTAAGGCCCAATCCATTCAAGAAAATTACACGTGCAGTTTTACGAATATTTTCCCCCCTTGTTAATGGTCTATTTATATTAATTGTCCGAATTTTTTTTTAATAATTAACTAAAATGTCCTTATGGATCACTTGCTCTCCTTAATTATAAATTATAAACTATAATTAATTATAAATTATCAGAGATTAATAAATCAGCGATTATTATTAAATAAG